>NW_026596095.1:9089813-9097354 GCF_907164565.1 Psammomys obesus
CTTTCTTTCTTTCTTTCTTTCTTTCTTTCTTTCTTTCTTTCTTTCTTCCTTCCTTCCTTTCTTTCTTTCTTTCTTTCTTTATTATATAAATGCAGGGGAGCAGCTCTCAGACACCATGCAGGGGGAAGGAGGGAGGGAGAAGTAGAAGAGGAGGAGAGAAACACAGAAAGTCAGAGAGAAGAGAGTGAGAGGAGAGATTGGTGACTGTCTTCCTAGTGATTCAGATCCTTGGCACTTCTGGTTGATACTTAGCAAATTGCCTCCTAATGTCTCATAGAATCCCATCATTGTATTTCCTCTGGTTGAAAACGCTCCCAATCTCCCCATCTGGCATCCTTTTCTCCTGAAATCTGCCTTAGACATCCTTTCTCCAGTGCCCCGTCTCAGTGACAGATTTACCATGCATGCCTGGATGTGGCGTCACATGCTCCATGAGAGAACACTGCCTCATTCATTCCCCATTGTGACTCTTCAGTCTAGTCCCATGGCTGACACATAGCGTGGAACAATCACTGACTCCTTCCTATAGTCTCTCTTCCTCCAGCCTGCCCATCACAGTCCCTATGCGATCTGAAGATAAATATCAACACTTGTCCTTCTATTCTTCAGAGGCTTGTTTCTCAAATATGTTTCCATTTTTCTACTACTATGAGAAGAAAATATAGAAAAAGTTAAGCTAGAGACAGTGTTGTGTCTCTAGGAGTTAAACCACTTATCTTCATGCCAGACTACCTAAATTCATACCTTGGATAAGTAGGGGTATTCCAATGTGGTTTCAGAAGAGAACAGATTTCTATCAGTTGCCCTGTGACCTCTACCCATGTGCTGTGGCAGGAGTGCACCCCCACACACCCACATTCACATGCACAATAAAGCAATAAAGTAATAGTAATGTTAAATTAGGCTAATGATAGTTTTCTTCTGAAATACATTAAGAAGTAACAAAGCTGTGTCTGATGCTGTCAGGTCAGTCTTGGGCTCCTCTGTCACACAATTTCATTTACATTACCTTCAAATGAGGCCAGCCTATGATAGAGATGAGTCAGGAGAGAAACAAGACAATCCCGTAATCATGTCTGGATACAAACCTAACATGAACATTGGTCAAGGCAAGGAAAGACAGAAAGACAGAGAGAGAGAGAGAGAGAGAGAGAGAGAGAGAAAGAGAAAGAAAGAGAGAGAGAGAAAGAAAGAAAGAAAGAGAAAGAGAGAGAGAGAGAGAGAAAGAAAGAAAGAAAGAAAGAAAGAAAGAAAGAAAGAAAGAAAGAAAGAAAGAAAGAAAGAAAGAAAGAAGAAAGTCTTTGTATCCTGGCTGCCATGAGTGACTTGCTGCTCCTTTTTCGAGTAGTGTCACAGCCTCTGTCTGAGATCTCCTTTCACATGACTAACCTTGATTTTGACAACAGCTAATCCTACACAAAATCCTGCCCCCCAAAGCACTTCACACAAGCCAGAATTCTACAATAGACCTCTGTGTAAAGTCATCTTATTGAACTGTCCAGACTGTTGCGTATAGGCTGCATTAATCCTTGCTGCCAGGGTAATAAACCAGGTATGCTCAATCCAAGTGTCTTTCTGTTGGCTACAGAGACTTCAGATTTTTGCACAGAACTATATAGTAGTAAAAACAACATAGTATCAGCACAAAAACAGATCTGTTGATCCATGCAATCACACTGCAGACACGGACATAATTCCATACACCTTTTTTTTTTTTTTTTTTAATAAAGAAGCCAAAAATACACACTGGAAAAAAAGGCAGCATCTTCAACATTGGTGTTGGTCAACTGGATGCCTGCATGTAGAAGAATGCAAATAGATGCATACTTATCATCCTGCACAAAATTCAGCTCTAAATGGATCAAATACTGCAATATAAACCAGACACACTGGACCTGACAGAAGAGAAAGCAGGGAATAGGCAAAAAGTGATTGGCACAGGAAAAGACTTTTTGAACAGAATACCATTAGCATTGGCACTAAGATCAACAATTAATAAATAGGACCTCAAAACTGAAAAGCTTCTGTATGACAAAGGACACCACCATTTGAACAAAGAGGCAGCCTATGAAATAGGAAAAGATTTTTACCAACTACACATCTGATAGAGGGCTAATATCCAAAATATATGAAGAACTTAAAAGAACTCAATCTCAAGAAAACAAATAACTCAATTAAAAAATGAGATACAGTTCTAAACAGAGACGTCTGAAGAGAGAAAACTCTAACTGCTGAGAAACACTTAAAGAAATGTTTGGCATCCTTAGCCTTCAGGGAAGAGAAAATCAAAACTACTTTGAGATTCCATCTTATGCCCATCAGAATGACTGAGATAAGTAAAACAAATAACAAAGATGTGGAGTAAGAGGAGCGCTCATTCATTGCTTGTACAGCAACATGTGGAAATCAGTGTGGAGTTTCCTCAGGAAGATGGAATTGATCTACCTAAAGATCAATTTAAAGATCAATCAATCGGCTATACCATTTTTGGGCATACACCTAAAGAATGCTTCATTCTACCACAGAGACATCTGCTCAGCCATGTTCACTGTTATTCTATTCATAATAGCCAGAAACTGAAAAGATGAATGGGTAAAGAAAACATGGTATGTTTACACAATGTAATTTACACAGCTGTTTAAAATAATGAAATCATGAAATTTGCAGGTAAATGAGTGCAACTAGAAAAACTCATCTTGAGTGAGGTAATCCAGACCCACCGACAAAGACAGTTATGGAATGTATTCACTTTTATGTGGATATTGACTGTTAAGTCAATGATAACTAAGCTACAATCTATAGAACCACAGAAGGTAGGTATAGAGTAAGGGACTAGGGGTGGGGGCAAATAGCTTTCTCTAGGAAAGGGAAATAGAATAGTGATAGATGGATAGGGAGAGGACTAGAACTGGAGCATCAAGTGAGGAGGAAGAGGGAAGAAAGAGGTGGAAAAGGGAGGGAGTATGAAAGAGACAGCTAAAATTAAGGGCTGCTTGAGGGGTGGTATGGAAACCTAATACAGGAGAAGCTTCCTAAAATATAATAACATATAAAAAGTGTTCTAAATGAAATCATCAAATAACAAGGGGGACAGAGCTCCACCTAGCCATTTTTTTGTCAGTAAATGAAGCTTGAATTTACTGGAATTGGGTCACATCTAATTGAGCTGTTAGCCAAAGGGTTCCTACGAGAACCTACAAACAACCCATTCCACTGCTAGGACTATAGTTTTCTCTCCACAAACTGATTTCAAGAGCTCCATTGCTGAAAACAACATCTACACAACATCTACACAGCCCATTGAACATGAAGAAGACCAGCTGGTGCCTTCACCTTTACATGCTAGCATCTGCAATACAGGAAGGTACTTTGGGATGCTACCAAAGGAGAAATGTAAACACCAAGACAGCCACAGACCCTTTGATCTACTTGGTGACCTGCCAGACATGTTAGTGCAATGGTCACACAAAGCTTGTTGGGTAACCAACCAACATCTGATTTGACTTAAGGCCGACTCCAGGGAATGAAACCCATACCCAACACTGCTTGGGTGGCCAAGAGCATGAGACTAGATAGCCCAGGGTCCTAGGGTAAAAACAACTACCACAGCTCTAAAACAAAAAGTAATAAAGTGACTCCTAATGATGTTGTACTATACTCACAGCTCAGCCATCATCAGAGAAGCTTCTTCCTGCAGCAGGTGGGAAAAAATACAGAGGCTCATAGGCAGACATTAGGCAGAGAATAAGAGCTTGGAAAATGCAGCCTTAAATTGGTTGTCTCTGCCAAATCCCTACCCTCAGGGCTCAGGGATCCCTCAGAAAAGGAAGTAGAAAGAGTGTAAGAGTCAGAGGGTATGGAGGACACCAAGGAAACAAGGTCCTTCAAAACAGGAGCAATGAACGTATGAACTCAGAGGCTGTGACAGCATACACAGGGCCTTCACGGGTCTGCACCAGATGGGGTTCTGGAGCTGAAAGGGGAAGTGGACACATGCCTCAAGCCCTAACCCAGAAACTATCTCCAATTGCTAACCACTCACAAATGAAAATTTAGTTTTCTCCAAAAGAGTCTCCCTGGGGAAACAATGAGACTGTCTTCTCAGCAATAAATGGTCAACAGAAAACAAACTCAACAGCATTATTGAAGTTTCCTTGTCCCACAATATTGTGTTAAGGCCTGTGACAATTTTTAATCTTATATTTATTATATAAATATAACATATATATATATATATGTGTGTGTATATATATTTCCTTTCCTCTTTTTACCCTACAATTTCTTTGCATATACATTATGACTTCCAGCTTATATGGGATTCCTGAGTGCATGAACAAGTGGGTTTCTGTGTCTACATCTGTTTCTTGTGTCTTCTCTGAGTTATGTTTGTCTTGTCCTATTCTGATGTATTTGTTTTTATCTTATATTTTATTATTTTTCTTTAGAAGCCTGTTTTCTAATGAGAGACAGAAAGGAGATGGATCTGAATGCAGATATGAGGAGAAACTGGGAGTAGAGGAAGGGGAAATCAGGATATTTTATGGGAGAAAAGAAAAAAAACTGTTTTCAATAAAAAAAAAATTAAACTGCTTTTAATAGCTGAGTAGTATTCCATTGTGTAGATGTACCACAATTTCTGTAGTCATTCCTCCGTTGAGGGACATCTAGGTTGTTTCCAGATTCTGGCTATTATGAATAGAGCTGCTACAAACATGGTTGAGCAAATGTCCTTGTTGTGTAGTTGAGCATATTTTGGATATGAAAAGATCATCTTGAGTGAGGTAACTCAGAAGCAGAAAGATACATATGGTATATACTCACTCAAAGTGGTTATTAGACATATAATATAGGATAAACATACTAAAAGCTATAGACCTAAAGAAGCTAAACAGCAAGGAAGACCCTAGGGAAGATGCTCAATCCTCATTCAGAAGGGCAAATGCAATAGATATGGGAAGCAGGAAAAGACTTGGAACAGGATAGGAGCCTGCCACAGAGGGCCTCTGAAAGACTCTATTGAGCAAGGTATCAAAGCAGAGGCAGATACTCATAGCCACACTTTGGGCAGAGTGTAGGGAATCTTATGAAAGAAGGGGGTGATAGAAAGACCTGAAGGGGAAAAGAGCTCCCAAAGGAGACCAACAGAGCCAAAAAACACTGAGCCCTGGGAGCCCTGGCAGAGACTGATACACCAACCAAGGACCATGCATGGAGATAACCTAAAACCCATGCTCAGATGTAACCCATAGACTGTCTCCAAGTGGGTTCCCTAGTAAGGAGAGCAGAGGCTGTCCCTGGCATAAACTCAGTGGCAGGCTAACTAATCACCTCCCCCTGGAGTGCGGGGGCAGCCTTGCCAGGCCACAGAGGAAGACAATGCAGCCAGTCTTGATGAGATCTGATAGACTAGGGTCAGATGGAAGGGAAGGTCCTCCCCTATCAGTGGACTAGGGGAGAGGCATAGGAGGAGAAGAGGGAGGAATTGGGAGAAGACAAGAGAGGGGACCACAGCCAGGATATAAAGTGAATAAACTGTAATAAAAAATTAATAAAATTTTTTAAAAAATTAAACTGCACTGGCAATATCTAACTTTATAACTCTGGCTTTCTTAAAATTGTGAAACAAAATTTCATTCATCCTTTTGAGTGTTTTCAGCCTGAGGTAAACTGGAAAAAGAAAAACCAGAGGTCACAATGATACTTGCCAAGAACCTTGTGCAGAAGTAATCTTCTGGCTCTAAGTACTTTGAGAATTCTAAGTATTGAATTGGCTCCTAGCCTTCATTCTGGAGATAAGCAAGTACTGGAAACACACTCCAATGACCTCAAAAATACAATAAACAAAGAGCTAGAGCTCCAGTGGATGGAGAAAGAACTTATTTCGATTTTATTTGAAGAGTTAACATTTGCTGAAGCACAAGATGTTCTGCCAGAAAATTTAACTGCTAACCACAAATAAATACTCATTTATTAAAGATGTTTGTGTTTAGATGCTTATTTAAACCAGAAGCTGTTTAATAGCGGAATTATTCAGCATTCTTTAAATGCATTCATCAGCAAACTATCTGGTCACAACACCTAGTGTGAAAGTTTCAGTAGGCAGATATTGACATTGGCTTTCAACCCGAAGCTAGCTCAAGGGAAAGGGAGCGTATAGACAGGATTGCAAACATACCAGATTCACTCTTTCAAAGAACCATAACTAAGTATTGGTTCTTTGCCTTCATTTTCTGAAGATTCTCTTTCCGGCCAAGCTTACTACCCCACAGTTAAATATTATGTTAAGACACCAGCTTGAAAAGTAGCTGTCCTGGGAGGAAAGAGATTGCTGGGTAGAACATACATAAATGGTTCAATGGTGTTTTAAATTGTCTACCTGCCTGAAAAAGTCAAGAAGGGGTGAGTCGTGGATCAGGGAAGAGCCCAGGAGAAAATTGTGTTCATTGATTCTGCTTTAAGCTTATGCTTTTTCAGGTGAACTACTGTTAAAATAACCACTGGGGCAGTAAATGATCTCATAGTAGCGAGCAAACGTTTTTTTAATGTTTATCATGTAAAAGTTAATGCAAATCATAAAGCTTTTTACAAAGTGACTTGCTCCATATAACCAACAGAGAAACTAAGGGGTCAAACACTGTCAGAGCCCCATCCCAACACTCCCATACATTTTTTTTTCTCCTAGGCAACTTTTAGCATCATAGAATTGTGCCTAGGTTGTAGCTTCATGTAATGGATCACATAGAATTAATGCTTTTCCATCTGGCTTTTCAACAATAGGGTGAGTTTAGCCAGGCAGTGGTGGCACACACATTTAACCCCAGCACTCAGGAGGCACAAGCACTCAGATGTCTGAGGTCAAGGCCAGCCTGGTTTATAGAACAAGTTCTAAGACAGCTACAAACAAGCAACAACAGAAGGAAAATAGAATGAGTTCAAGTTGTGTTTGTTTGCAACACTTTGGTTTTCTGTTCTATTGCTGATAACATCTGAGTTGTTTCCAGCAACTAATAGGAATACATGGCTTGAAGTTAAAAAATGGTTTTAAATAAAAAAATTGTTGGCAGCTAAGTTGTTTTTCATTATTTTCCTACTGAAAACATGAAGCTATTGTACATAGACTTTCTGTAATCCTATGTCTGAGTCTGGCATGATGGTACACTGTCTTTAATGCCTGCATTTGAGAGGCAGGAAGATCTCTGTGAGGCCAAGGCCAGCCTGGTCTACCTAGTGAATTCAAGGCTAGCCAGGGCTACATATAGAGACCATGTCACAAGCAAACAAACAGTCTCTGCAAAGACAACTCGCTAGTGTCCTGCCACTGCTGAACCAGTTCACCACACCTTTAGTGACTGCCACAAGACAAATTTGTTCTCAGAGGGTTCTAGAAATCAAAGGCCCAAAACAGGTCTATAAGATCCAAATTCAGTGTCAGCAGGGCTTCTGGATGCTTCAGCTTAAACTCCTTACCTGATCTCTTCAGATTGTATTCCCTCCGTGTGTGTGTGTGTGTGTGTGTGTGTGTGTGTGTGTGTGTGTGTGTG
>NW_026596095.1:9097364-9121724 GCF_907164565.1 Psammomys obesus
GTGTGTGTGTGTGTGTGTGTGTGTGTGTGTGTGTGTGTGTGTGTGTGTGTGTGTGCGCGCGTGCGCGTGCGCGCGCTCACATGTGTGCTCATGTGCATGAGGGGGCCAAAGGACAAACTGCAGTTCCTCAGTCTCCAACATCATTTTAGAGACAGGAACTCTCATCAGCCTGAAGGCTGCCAAGCAGGCTAGAAAGACTGACTGTTGAACTCCGGGGAGCCATAATCACCCTCTCTGGCCCATATATGGATTCTCATGCTCCCTGGTGCTACATAATCCAAGATGATCATGATCCTCAGCCACATGGGCAAAGTCTCTTTGCTGTGTGAGGCAACATATTCACAGGTTTGGGGGATTAGGAGATAGACACCTTTGAAATGGGACATTGGTTAGTCCGGCACACCAATCTTCTGAAGTGAGTTGTCTCTAGTTCTCCCGTATACTTTACAGATCAAGAGAGGAAACGTGAGGGAGGTGAGGTCTGGGGGGGGGGGAGTTTCAGCAGCAGTTACAGACAGACCTCAGGCACTCATGATTGTTGATTGCCTAAATTAAGATATTATCATTCCCTGTACCCCAAAGCATTCCGGGAAATGAAAAGTAGTCATGTGCCACTCAGTGCCTTCAGCCATGGCTGCCAAGGATGGTTTTGTTCGAAATTCTAATCTTAGCCAAAACACTTAAGATGTTTCTGTATCTCAGCTCCCTCATCTAAAAAGCTGATCACCAGGAAAGACAGTCTGGATTCAATCTGCAGCGATACTCATTTCAAGTGGAAATAAATAATACAGCACTCTAGATGACTCTGGCCTTTAAAAACATGATTTAAATTAATAGAAAGCCATGCATCCTGTCAATGTAAGATGTTAATTAAAGGAGAAACTGAGTCCGAATTAGGAAAATGGAACTAATCACTAGTCAACACTCACCATCTGCAGATCCAGTGGTCACCTCTAGACTGCTTGTAATGTTCTAAGCGTTTACATCACCTGAAAAACTACATATGGAGGGCTGGAGAGACGGCTCAGAGGGTAAGAGCACTGGCTGCTCTTCCAAAGGTCCTGAGTTCAAGTCCCAGCAACCACATGGTGGCTCACAACCATCTATAAAAGAAGAAAGAAAGAAAGAAAGAAAGAAAGAAAGAAAGAAAGAAAGAAAGAAAGAAAGAAAGAAAGAAAGAAAGAAAGACTACCTACGGAAAGTCTAGCTCTCAAAGTGATAGTGTTAGAAGGCAGGGTCCTTGGGAGGAGGTGAGAAGTCCTGAAAATGAGGAGTAGTACCCTTACAACATAAGTCCAAAGGAGCTCATTGGCCCCAGACATTTATGAACCAGGAGTGAAAGCTTTCACCAAACACCAAATCTTCCAGTGCTTTTGACTTGGGCTATCTAATCTCTAGAACTTTAACATTTTTTCTGTTGCTTATCAACTGTCTTATCTAAAGTATTCTGACCAGACTAAGACACTGCTCATATAATTACAGCCCTAGATAGCATTTTTGTGTAACTGGATTATGGGTCATTGTTCTTTCTCTTTTATTTTGGCAAGCAGATTTTATTTCTAGTATTAAAAGTAAAGCAACTTTTAAAAAGTAATTTCATGGGTCAGTGACATGGCTCAGTTGACAAAACTGCCTGATATGAAAGTCTGGTCATCTGAGTTTGATGACCAGAACCCATTCACACACACACATATATATCATGCTCTCTGTCTCTGTCCCTTCCTCCCTCCCTCCAAACCCCTTCTATCCATCTCCTCCTCCCACCTCTCTTGCACACATACACAATAATAGTTACTTTTTTTAAAAGTAGTTTTAGGTCTGGAGATGTAGACCAGTTGGTAGAGTCCTTGCCTAGCATGAGGAAGGCCTGCTTTTGATCCTTAGGATTGCATAAACTGGGCCCAGCTATATTCCTCTCATTCTGCAGGTGAAGGCAGGAAGATCAGGAGTTCAAGGTCATCTTCAGCTAGCTCCATAGTGAATTCCAGGCCAACAGAGACTACACAAGACCCTTTGACTACTTTGTTTTTGAAAAGGTAGTTTTAGAGTCCATATAATTTTATGTACATTTAAAAAAATTGTGTGTGTTTGTGTGTGTGTGTGTACGCATGCATGCATAAGCCTGTGTAGGTGTTTATGGCCAGTTCCCTCAGAAGCTAAAAGGGGAAGCTTGATCCCATGAATCTGCTGTGACACACTAGACATAGAGTCTTGGAAGCAAACCCTGTTAGGGCCATATACACTCTGAATCATTGAGCCACTTCTCCAGCACCCTCCCCCCAATATACTTTGTAATTGGTTTGTAATTTAATAATGAGCCTCACAATCTAGGCACACAGACATATTGTCATCAGAACCTTTAAATATTTAGAGTCATAATCTCCCCGCCCACCCCATTCCCCACTGCTCCCTTTATACCATCTTCTTCCTTTGTCTTCCTTTTCGTAGGCTATAGGAGCACCCTCTTCCCATTTGTTCAAGCCACAATCATAGAAGCCATCATCTATCCAGTTTTCCCTTCACCCGGTCCCCCACAAGCCGTCTGCCAAGAGCCACTGTCTCTTCTACCCTTGACAATCCATTTTGAATCTCTCCATTTTTCTTCCTCTCTATTGCCAGCACTTTGGGCTGAAACAGCATTTTATAGAGCTGGAACTGCAACCCAGTGATGAGTTATGGAATCAGTTTAGTGGATGACAACCAGCATTTCTTCTTCTACAATGAAAGGGAGTGCAGAGCCTCAGGGTGCATCCCTCATGGTCAGGATACTGTGTCAGAGAAGTTTTGTTTATGTGTATGTTTATGTAGTGGGTCACACAAGTGAAATATATCACTCGTGGCCAAAAATAACAATAATAATAATAAGAAGAAGGTTGAGAGAGCCTAGATCACATATTTCTCCCTTGAACTTCCCTAAATCCGGGAACACTTACCCTTAGTATGTTGAGAAGCCAAACATCATTCAGTAGCACAACAGCTGCAACATGAGCCAGCCGCTGTCCTACCACATCTGTATCTCTCATTCTTCTCACCATGCTCTGGCCTCCCTGCCGCTGAACAGATACCCAGGTAGTTCCCCCCACCCACCCCCAGGGACTCTGTGCTAGCTTCCTCCTGATTTTAAGGCAAATGCCACCTCCACAAAAGTACCCTTTCTAAAGTCCCCTTCATCTCTGCTTTCTTCTTTCTTTCTTTCATGGCACCTACTCGTCTACGAAACTACCTGATTTATTTCTGGTTTTCAGACTTGTTTCCCATCTCTGTGTTTGTTAGAATGAAGTCCCAAGAGCACAGAGCCTTGTCTGTCTCCTTTGCTGACTCTTCTCTGAAACCACTTGGTTCATTTCCGTTTTTCAGACTTGTTTACCACATCTGTGTTTGCTAGAATGGAGTCCCAAGAGGACAGAGCCGTGTCTGTCTCCTTTGCTGACATGTCTCCAGAACCTAAAATGCAGCCCACTGTGTAACATATATAGCAGATAAATATTTTTTATTTACTGGTTTACTCAATGCAAATCCTATGCCAGGCCAGGACTGGGGAGATAACTAAGTCATTTCAGTTCTCCCTGCACAGCATAGGACCTGAGTTCGATCCCCAGCACCAATGTAAAAGACTGGGCTTGGTGGCTCACACTTGTAATTCCAGTGACAGGGAAGAAGAGATTGGTGGGTTCCTGGGGCTGGCTAGACATCCAGCCTGGCCCATTTGTACTCAATACCATATTATTATTTTCTTACATTCTTATTTCTTATATTCTTATATTTCTTATATTATAGTCTAATATATATTCTAATATATATTAATATATAGAATAGAATATTCTTATATTCTATTCTAATATTCTTATATTTCTTATATTTTTATTTTCTTATTGTTTTTCCTAAAACGATACTAATTTATTCCTGTTGTTACTCTTCTTCATATTAAAATGTCTCTGTCAGGCAGTCTTGCAGGAGGCTAGAGTGAGGAAAGAGTGTACGAACTTCATCACCAGTCAGACGAAGACCAACGATACTGAAAGGAACAACGGTTCCAATCTACTGTAAGCAAAAATAAATGCTGACATAATCATTCTCCACAACCAATTCGTCCTGGCTATGACTCTCTACAAAGTCCACCAAACAATTCCAGCATTTTACAGATTCTCCATCTCTCAGTCTCTCTTTCTCCCTCTCTCTCTCTCACACACACATCCCAAAAGAACAAGGAAGTCTTATCAACAGTCCTGATTATCCAGTAGTGGGTCAGCCAAGGTAACTGACCCATTAATGCTGTATTGGCCTTTCATAATAACGGAGGCTTCGGCTTGTTTTAATGAAAGACAAATAAATAGCTTACTGTTTACATTCTTATTAGTCATCCATTTTTCTTCTTGATGATATTTTACTGTCATAAGCAAAGAAAACGGGCTCTGTATTTGGATAACATGATAAAGATGTTTATATTTTCCAAAGGTTAATGCTAAGGTTAATATTTTTAAAATCAACTGGTTTCAAATGTATTGGGATGCACACAAGCACATCATTAAAAGCTTATCTGTTTCTCCTAGGAATGCTGAGGCGCCACGTCTCATAGTCCGCCACGTCTGAAGCAATCCCTCACCTTGATTCTAATTACTATATTTTTTTGAAAGAGAAAGTCAATAGTTCAAATTCCCAGTTTACAGATGAAAAAGCAAACACCAGCAAGGCGAAATCACCTGTATATGTCACCTGTCTGTCGAAGAGGCTTCTCATCTGCTTTTTCAAACTTCAGTCTGTGCTCCCACTGCCAGTCCAGGCCCCGTCCAAGGGGGGACGGACTCATCTGGCTCTCCTACTGACCAACGCGACAGCTAACAAGTACTGCATAAATGTTAAACAAATTAGCTACTCCTAAAGTTTCCACATCAAATATTTATTTACTAGAAGAGGTCATGCGTACCATGGAAAGCATATGGTGGTTACGTGACATCTCATCAGTCCCATAAACATATATTTCCTTTTTATTTTTTAGTATGGAAAAAAGAACCCCTTTCATATGTGGTGTTGAGGAGGACACAGACCAGCAAGGGAGGAAGGAGCTACAAGTTAGAGATCCGAGAACAGGTAGACAGTGGATCATCCCTTTCTGGTAGAATTTCCAGGTAAATGATATGGTCAAGCAGGTGGATTTGGGGAACTCAGAGGATTAGTGGTTTCCCACAGGGAAAAAAGCGCCTCATGCCTCACCTTGAAACAACTCAGAACCGGAAGTGGCAATCTGCTAAGGTCACAAATGCCTGCTCAGGACACCTTGAGACTGTCAATCACAGCAAGACTGGGGTCTCCTTGGGCCACTGCTGTCCCCACTTACAAGACCTTCAGCTGATATTCAAGTCTGACTGAAGATGGTCCAGAACTTTTATAATGCTCTAAGAATGGATGGGTAGGGCTGACCCCACGGAGAACTGTGATCAGCACAGCAAGGAGTTTCAGAGTGCTGTGGGCAAATGCTTTCAATGGCTGGCCAAGAACTTAAGATACTCAAGACACCTGAAAGGCAGTCCAAACATGAGGGCAGAATGCAGAGAGCTCGCAGAAGGCACTTTTCCTTCTCAGTGTTTGTACCAAAAGCCCCAGACTTGGTTCCACAGCCTTATTCATGAGTTTTATGAATTTACTCTTTAAATCTCTCTCCATCTCCCCCACTGTCCAGGTTTAACTATTTAGCAAATCATCCTGTTTTGTTTTTTCTCAAGACAAGGTCTCTCTCTGTGGGCCTGACTGTCCTGGAACTTACTCTGTAGACCAGGCTGGCCTCGAATTCAGAGATCTGCCTGCCTCTGCCTCCCGAGTGCTGGGATTAAAGGCTTGTGGCACCGGGACCTGCTATTATTAAGCAACTCTTTAGCCATTTTTCTGTCACTTAACCTACCTCTGTTCCTCATTCAACTAATGTGATGCTGAGAATATCCCGGGGTGGCATTTAAGTCAGATTTACTAAAGCCACCCTCAAAGCTATGCTTGTTCCTTCCTAATTGCCTTGTTGCACATTACAGCTCTTTCTAATAAGCACAGGAGAGTTGGAGGGGATGCCAGAGACACTTCAAGCATTATTTTAGCACTGATAAAACTAAGACTCTATGTGAGTCATGACTACTATAGGCCAGGCACCTCTACGCTTCCCAATTCCCAATTCAGAGTCCTTTGCTAAAGTGTAATGTCCATTCATACATCCTTTCTGTCCGGAATACAGCATAAAAACCTGCTTATTTTTATCTTCAGAATCCTCCCATGGGGAGCCTGCCTGGTAACACAGATCTTTCCAGGAAATTTAATTGTTGGGTATTGCTTGGAGTTTACTAACTACTAGGACAGACCCAGACTAAGGATCTTTTGTAGGGCAATCCATCAGGCCCAGAGCTCACTCTGCTGACCTCCTCTGCCTGGAAGAGTTTGCTCATTGGCAGTGGGTGGAATATTGTATTTGTATTTGCTCCTAGAGTAAGTGATTTCGAAAACTCACATAAGATTGTGTCTTACATAGAAGTACGAAGGTGTATACATAAATTGCATTTTAATAATTGAAATCACAAAATTTCTTATACTGAAATAACCACCAGAACTTCATTCATCTTAATTTCTGCAGCAGAAAATCTAGTAGAATCGATTGTATCTGGGGTAAACATTGGAATGAAATAGTTGTTTTCTAGAAGTGCTTTGACCTTGAAGAAATAAGTGCTTGTTTTCTATGATTAGTAATCTGTTTTCTATTATCTATAGCATTAGTTGTTTATCTGAAGGAGCTTTACAGCTTTTGCATGACTTTGGTCATAAGACAGTCCTGCCACACCTGGAATGTCTTGCATTATTGAGTACTGCAAACAGAACACAGTAAGAGTTGCAGGGGTATGCTGTTTTCTTTCACCAAACATACCAATTAAGGGGCTTTGGTATGAGGAACTTGTTTTAGCCCAAAACAACTTTTGTGTAACAATCAATAAATGCTTTTGCAAGATTCTCTGACATTCAGTTCACAGAGGCTGAATCTCCCCGCTGCCAACAAGGTCTAATTCATCCTTGAGTGACCCTCTTTCTTTGATCCTCCCACGAGACTCAGAACACTTGACGTATTTCCTGTTAGTTAAATTGTCATAGATGCATTACATCCATGTTTTCCTATTCTCTGAAGTCATTTTCTTTTGTGTTTTTTTTTTCTCTTAAATTCCCATTTATCTTTGCCTTTCATCTTCAGTAGAAATGTCCACCATCCATGTTACCGTCATTACTCCCTTGGAGCCCTCTCTGACAGATCAGGCGACTTCTGCTGGCATCATCAAGGATGTGGTAAAATGACAAGAGCTGTGGCCATGGGATTTAGCTGGAGGTAGATGAAAAGGGAAGGGGCTACCTACTGTGGGCAAGAAGTCTGGAGCACTGTGCCATAAATGACAGTGGGCACCAGCCACACAAACACGTACAGTCCTTCCACGAGGAACTGTTATGTGTGGTAGATTATCAGTTACTCGCTCAGGGAGAGTGACAAATCTGCCACATCATACTTTTAGGCATGCTTAGGGACCATCCAGAGGAAGGGGGAGCAGTAGACTTTGGCTACAACTGGCCATTAGAAGAACACATGAACTATATCTGAGACTGTCAAGTTTCGGGTGACCCGTTTCTATTTGTGTCAAGTGGCTTTGAGCTGTGCAGCTCCACCTGTGACCGCGCCACCAACAGCTGGGATTGCTATTTTCATTTTGAAATTCAGCTGTTCCTATGGCGGTTTCAATGCCACATTTCAGGCACATTCAGAAGCATGACTCATGATACTCTTCTAAGGGCAAAACCACTCAGCACTCTATTCAGTTAGTGCTCAGCTTCCTGATCTACTGATACTCAAGACCCAGATGCAAGATTCAGACTGCTTGCAATTTGAGAAGCAGGAAACTTCTGCCAAGACATTTGGCAAAAAGCACTGGAGCTCAGGAGAGGCCAGAGAGGCAAAGAAAGGAGATCAAAATCTAACTGCCAAGGCTTCATTTAATGTACAAGAACCAACTGATTGCATAGTGCCAATCCTCCTGTTAATAAACACAAACTAAAATATATGCAACTTCTGGTTTTCTCTGAGGCTGGAATCTCATCCAGGAGATGGGAAAGGGACTCTGAAGTATATAAACACAGACAACCGAAAGAACTCAGGCTTACCAATCTGCCCACTAAATACTATTTAATCATACACCATACAAACTTTTGCACTAAATAGTGTGGCTTTATTTTTTTTCTCCACAAAATACAAAGTTTGCACCACATTATAGCAGTGTTTCAACACAAGAAAATCCCAAGGTGTTCGTTGGGAGAGGAGTTATACAATGTTGGTTTGTATCATTCTTATTATGAAAGGAAACTGTCAAGACACAGGATGCTGACCAGGTAGACCATGCAGGTTATTGCTTAGAACTTGCATAAACTTGAAAATGGCACACATACAAAGTATACAAACATTTCAAAATTTTAATGAAAGTACCAAAAAGACACTTATTACCCTTCAAACAAAGCACAACCAGAAACCGAAATCAAAGGTCCCAGATTAAATTTTAATTACTGATACAGCTTGGTAACACTGGTTTGGAAATTATCTGGTCTTGTGTTTTGTAAATAAAACTCTTCAGTCTTATGGAAATAAATTATTAGGCATATTTTGAGAGGCTTCAAAAACCTTTGTGACAATATAATATATGATAGTATCAGAGAAAGGTTGTACATGTAACTACAGCTAACGCATGTACTGCTGTTCTAAAGTGGCTTTTGCAAATAAGATCTAAGGTGAAATGTTATCACAAATTCAAATAACTTAAAAACCCCATAACTTACCCTACTTTTAAGAATATCATCTACACCAAAATTCCTTAAGTAAAAAGCAGACATATTCCTTCAGAAACCAACCAAGCAAGAAACAAAACACAGAGCACACTTTATTTACAGCTGTATTTTTAGGTTCCGTTATCCAAAAAAGAAGTAAATGATTATAACGCACATCAATTGCAGAACTACATAAAAATGCAAAGAAAAAAAAAGTGAGACGGTGTCTAACAAGTTTCCAGCCAGAGTATATGGAGCTTATAAATCTGAGATTTAGAAATAGTTTTCATTGTGTTTGGTCTTGTGTGTAGGGCCTGGTAGCTGAACCGCACGCAGCTCGGAGTGGATACATGTAAATGTGGATACATGCAAACACACCTTTCTTAGAAGCTGCCTGCTGCTATTGAAAATAATCAAAGTACGACACACTACCAAGTAGGTGTAAGCTAAAGTCTGGACCACAGAGGTACCAAGGCTCAAGTCCCCGGGTGCTGTACTCCCGGAAACATGACATAACTCATCAGCTAGGAAGTTTGTTTTCAAATTAAAAAGCAAGACTCTGAAACAGTTTGCCACAAGCCAGACCCTGTCCTCACCAAAACAGCTCCGTTCTACACCCTCAATACTGCCATGCGTTCTAAAAGGAAATTTATATAATGAACACATCTATGGTAGATCCCCAGCTGGAACTTTATAAAACTCTTGTCACTAGGCGAGTTTAGGAACGAGCTTACAGACGGTTCCTAATAACACCATAATTACCTTTGTTTCATGTTTTAAACAGGTATTATTATTATGTCCTAACCGGCTTCCCATAGCCTCTTAGTAAAGTGTGGTTTGTCAGATCTTCACGCTCCTGCGATGCTTGTTTCCATGAGGAAACCTATGGGTAAACTTTGAAACTTGCCACAAGAGATTGAGAAGCATACAGATGACTGGGGGATGTCTCAGAAAGAAATGCATAAAGGTCCTGGCATATGGAAAGGACACTGAAGTCTGTGGGGCATTAGAGAGAAGAGTGAACAAGACAGGTGAGCTCAGACAGAAAATGCTCCACAGAGGAAGAAATACCATCTCTGAAAGCAAAGGCAGTATTGCTGTCTCCCACACTAGGTCCTGTGGGCTTTTCTTATTTCTACGCATATCATCAGAGTTTTGCATCAGGATTGGCTTTCAACAGCTTTAGCGTGAGCCAGTTGTGGTTAAGGCCAGAAGGTCTGTGTGTCTCTTTAGAGTCTCTTCATACAGCAAGGTTCACACTGGTGTGTGGACTCACACCTGCTGAAAAACACTGCCATTCTGACAAACTGCATGTTTCCTTTCGATAAAATCCAAAACACAAAACAAAATGCATCACCTTCTGTGAAACTCTATGGACGCCCAGAACCATGTGGAGTTTCCAACTGCACAAAGAACTAAAGGGCTTAAAGCAAGACAGTACAAGAAAACCAGTCTTTAAGACGTTATTTACAGACTTGGAGGTAACAGCAATGTAGGAAAAACATTATCCAGAGAGGTTAGTAAGGTCTTGTGAAACATGCTGATTCTTCTTAATAATGAAAGGAAAGAAATGTGCATTGTGATGGCACTTTTCCCTTTGTGCCTCCGTGGCAAAACGACATTCCCAAATGCCTAAGAAATGCTACCCACAGTCAAGCTGAATCCTCATGAAGAAGTTGTCTCCAAATGCCCGAGGTCTCAAAGGAAGCAATTAAAAACTCTGACACTTGAACAAAAACTGAGTTAAGCAACTTATTAAAATTTATGAAAGATTTCATCCAAATACTTCTAAACTAGGCAATTTTCCAACCAGACCTTCCTAGACTCAGTTTATCCAAAATACAGCAAAGTGACTCTCAGAGATGGTAACAACGTACCATTACTCATCTCTTAACACGCAGCTGGCCCATGAAATAAAAAAAAAGTTAGAATGCAAAAAGCCAACATGCCAGTGAGTAATTTAGTTTGAGTTAATTTCTTTGCATGTATATGTAACTCCATTTTGAATTTCAAGTGAATGCAAACAATTCTCCAAATGATTTTAGACACAAGAATGCAAATTCTATGAACCCAAGCTTGAAAAATGTTAAGTCTCACACATAAAATACTGAATGCAGGATCCACGATCTTGCATGCTATTAGTTCATTTTAGCTCTTTTTTTTTAAGTTTCACGAGAAATTTTATTTTCTAGAATACTACACATTCAGATTGTCACTAATCTTTTCTAGAAAAATAGAACTGCTTAAAAATTTATACCAATTTGCTTTTATTTTCTATAAATATTTTTTAAGAGTTTTAAATATCAGAATGCCTAATAGACTCATTTGAATTAATCCATGTAGCCAAAATACTTAATATCTAAAATATCTAGCAAAAATTTGTTATTCCATAAATGAAAATTTCATTGTTTTAACAAATATCATGTTCTGTCTTTATTTGTATTTTAGGTTGATAAATATAATCACAGAACAGCAAAATGCAGCCGCGGTGAGGGGCTGACTTGCAGTGGCAGTTTGCAGGGTATTTCCATTGCATTTCTATTCTATGAAAGAACATGGGAAGTTGAATTTTGGATGCTGCAGCTAATAAGGCATGCTAACAAAGGCAATGATAAATCTTAGTTTAATGTTTGATATTCTGAACATACTTATTTGGTGACTGGCTATGAAAAGCCAATGGCAATGAAATAGAAATGACCTTTTAAGCACAAAACAATTATTGCCTACATGGAGATTCATTACTGTATGTTGTCATCGTTTTGATGGTGAGTTTAAAATCTGTGTCCAGAACTACAGCGATATCCAAAGAGTCAAAAATATTTATCTCAAGATTTATTCCTTTCTTAGTCAATTTCCAAAATAGTTTTATAATACAAATGTCTTCTTACCTCTTAAAAAAAAAAAAGACCTTTTTTTTGTAAAAGAGCCAAGAACAATATAAAATCACTTGTGTTCCTATACCTTTACCCTTTAGACCACCAATATATACTCATGTGCCTATGGTGTAGACAGAAATAAACTCAGCAAGCCATTACCAATGTAGCAGTAGCTGCTTTTCTGATAAAGTCCTATCTTTTACATTCATCTTTCAAGAGTAAATATACCAATTATGAGACAATCAACCTAACTCTATTATTTGATTGACTGAAGCTTAATTCCCATCTTTACACATACAAGAACTTTCCAGGCTCTACTTGTATTAGACAATTAAACTAAAATACATGACATTAAATGTTTGGATTACAATCCACTAGCCTCCTTTCATCATCACAAGATGAATAATGAAAGAGAGTCAAACGTCCTCCTAAAATCTCAGACTCCAAATGGATTAGATCTTTTGGTTTAGGTTCAGTTAAATTCAAGTATTCCCCACTAATTGAATTAAGTCTTTTTCTAAAGAACAATCATTAAAGTCAAGTACTTCAGAAAAAAAATAAATAAAGGCAACAATAGCTAAATATATAATTCTATATTTGGATTGAAAGAACCAAAGTAAAAGTAAACACACACACACTTTCTTCACACAGAATGACAATTTCAGAGTAATTGGGTTAAATCACCTTCCTTCCTGCTCTTTAAGAAAAACAAAAAAAGCAAAGATAAACTAAGCAAGTTTGAGTAAACTCTGTGAGTAAGACACAAACACCGACTTGTCTGTAGTCTCAGTCTCGCCAAAATCAGGCCGATTTCAGGAGTATGTCAAATGCATTTGGGAAAAGACTGGTACTCTGGTATCAGGCTTTAAACTCAGGGAAGTATGCTTTTCATGGGAAAAGTACAAGGAAGCAGAGGGGAAGGCAGTAGTCGTGAGGACGTGTTCCTAAAGAGTCCTCCTATTAGCTTTGGTGGTCATCTCTCATCATGCACTTTTAGAAGACCTTTATCCCCAAGATCCACACAATGGGTCTTAAGCCTTGCCTGACTATAACATTTTTAAAATATAATTGGATAAAGCACTAAGGATAAAAATAAAGCAACATCTGAAATCTTAAAATGCATGAAGTATTTTCAAATACGATATTATCAAGGCAAGAAATATTCCATTATAAGAGACGACTGCATATCCAAATGAACTTGTGTCGTTGCTGATGGCCTGGGGAAAAGGACATGTTAGCAACTTAGAAATTATACCCTACCCGGGCACTGACAGTAGAAAAAAATAAAAACACAACACGTTGAGCTGCTTACAGACTGAAAAGTAGTTCTCATTCCTTCGGCACAACGGGTGGTATGCCAAGGCCACCAAACTACCAGTCATTTCTCTGCAGAGAATGAATCCCCATGTACACTGAGAGTTCAGAAAAGTTTCGCTGCCCTACTTACAACTTTTATTTAAACCTTGTCATTTCTATCCATGCTTAAAATGCAGGAGGGAGGAAAAACCTTGGAGTGAAAACTAAATTTTATTTTCTCTTCACTAAAGATTAAAGAAAAGGAAGAAGAAAACACTGAATCCCCGATTAACAATCATAACTAACAGAGCAGCACAGGAACATGCCAGGAGCTCATCTACCAGTAGATGCGACGCGGAGGAATGAAGATGGCTTATGGAAACGGAGGTGTTTGATGAAGCCTTTAATCGAGTTTTCCGTTCTGAAGGCTATTCTTCGCTTTTTCTTGTCTGATGAGAGAGATGACTTTGAGGCATCCTTTCGTGATTTTGATCATCCACATGACATTCATCACATCCAAAACAAGACAAGAAGAGAGCCAAATAAACTGAACTGTAAATCCAACCCTTATGAAGGGTTCTGTTCCGTACACGGAGTACATATAGAAATACATTGGAGGTATTGCAATGATCCGCACAATGAAAAAGACCACTGTCATGAGAATTCCATTGATGACGTTGGCTTTGGAAAACTTGGGGTACTTCAGGGCTTCAAAGAACCACCTGATAAGAGGATCAAAGAAACGTCACAATTACTCCACAGCTTGGGAATCTGCCATCTTATTCTCATGTTTTAGGCTACAGAAAGAATTTAAGGATCACATTGTAACTGTAATCCTGCTGCTGGGAGAGGGAAGCTGAAGGCAAGATCCTGGGGGCTCGTTTGCCGGCTCATCTAGCTAAATGCCAGGCACTATGCTCAGTGAGAAGCCTCGTGTAAGAAAGATAAGGTGGAGAAGCAATGATGTCACCTCTGATACACATACGTGTGCGTGAGCACACCCACACAAAAATGATTTATATGGAGAAGCAAAGTGCTTTGAAGAGTTAACACACTGCGAAAGAACAGCTGGAGGAGCCATAATACTTACTTCTGAGAAATCACTGTAAAGCTACATAGTCGAGACAGCAGAGCATCAGTGAATGAAACAAACTAATGACACAAAACTCTCAGAGACAGACACACAAATACGTCAAGGTGACTTTTGACACTGACATTAGGTAAACTCAACAGAAAAAGTATGGACACAGTGCAAGCATCCGTGTGTGGGGAAAATGAAGTTAAGCACAGAAAATAACTCAAAATAGATTAAAAACATACATGTAAAATGCAAAACTATAAAACTTCTAGAAAAAAAATAACGTTTTTAGATAGGACAATGAAGAGCAAGCCATAGTGGGGCGGGGAGGGGCAAGACCAATAAGCTGATAACCTGGACTTCACCAGAATTAAAATTTTGCACTTTGAGGCCAGGCATGATGGCCTTTAATCCCAGCACTCAGGAGGCAAAGGCAGGCAGGTCTCTGAGTCTACATGAGTGCCAGGACAGCTAGAACCACACAAGAAACCCTGTCATGTCTTAGCTCTGGAGACAGAATGTTTTAGGTTCAGCTACTTGGCTTTGTATGTCACGTGAAACAAGCAAGCAAACAAACGAATAAAATTTTCACTTTGAAAAAAGATTAAAAAACAACAACCACAGTGTAGTTGAAAATACTTAAAACATTAATATGCAATAACATACCATATCTAAAATAACACTTAAACCTCAACATTACGGGAACAGCACACTTATAACAAGGGTAAATGATCTTAAACATCCCATTACAGATGATCCAAAGCACTCAGATGGAGAATAAGCATACTACAAGACACTTGAAGCCCAGTGGCACATGTAGGAGACTGAGATACCATCACTTGAGCCTGGGCAGTTTGAGTCAAATCTGGGCAACATGGTAAGGCCCCTTCTCAAAAAAAGGAAACAAATACAAAAAATTATCATGTTGAAAAAATCAAAAGCAAACATGTTCGGCACTGTCTGTCATTAGGAAAACAACAAAATGGAGATAGATACAGTCACTTTAGAAGGCAGTTTCGCAGTTAATAAAGCTACGCATATTCACAGCACACAACCTAGCTATTCTAACCGAGGGAAACTCAGCAAACATGCATTGCTATTATGAATCACAAAGCCTGAGGCACTCGGCCCACTTCAGAGAAGCAAACGTCTATGGGTTGAGTGGTGAAGAGTGAGGAAGATGACAAAAAAACAGCTTGTCAGGAATCAAAGGAGATAGAGATAGAAGCTTGGGGAAAAGCATGGCAGAAAAGGGGAAGACAGTCACAGTTGGAGACAGTTATGTGACATGTTAAAGAGCTTGAATTTTATCCCCTAAGCAGCAAGGCACTGTGTATCATTTTCACTGTGGAAACTGATAGCACAGAGGGCAGGGCTGGAGGAAGGTCAGTGGTCTGCAGCAGGGATCAGTGAACTTTTTCCATCAACAGAAAGATGCGGACGTTCACATCCTAGATCTGGAGACAGGATGTTCTGGGTTCAGCTCTTGGCTTTGTTTATGGCTGTCGGGTGAACGCAAGCATGTGAAGCAAACAAATGTGGTGGTATTCCAGGAAAAATAAACAAACAGCAGCGGCCAGTTTGGCTGGCCAACAGAAGTCTGTCCACCTGTTCTTAAGCAACAGTCCAAAAGGACTTTCTATACCCTGAAAATGTTCTATGGCTGTGCTCCCACTCGGGAGGTGTGAGGCACATGCGATTAAAAAAAAAAAACTGGCTTGGAACCCATTAGGAAGTTGAAGATGACCTTGAGCTCTTGAGCCTCCTGCCTCAAATCCCTGCCTCCTGCTGGGATTAAAGGTGTCAGAAACTCACTTCTGAAAAACATAAAAATGGACTTAAGCCTGCTAAACAGATTATCTTCTTAAACAAGTAACATTAAAATATATGAAACATTGACAAACAAAAACTTATATAGTACTTGGTGAAATGTTAACCATACTTCTCCAATTTCTTTTTTCTGTCTGAGAAATGACAACTTTCTGTCCTACTGTAAAGGAAAAAGACAGGAAGAGAGAGAACAAAGAAAAGAATCCAGGCTAATCACCTGTAAACATACCAATATCTCGTCTCCTGAGAAACAAATTAAAGGTATTTATAAGCAGGCCAGCCTCATGTGTGGGATGTTTTTAGAAGAACATGCCTTGTCTAAGACTACTTGTGATCAACAACCCAGGAAGGTATGGACATGGGTCTGATCCTCTCAGGATGGATGCTATAGAAACTAGCTAACTATCTCAATTCTAAGTGAGAGAAGTCTTATTAACTAGAGAACTCTTCTATGCCAACAGTATGAACTACACACATGCTCTAAAGACCTCACAGGTAATCCAAAGTGTTTCCAGTGCAGAAAGGATGGGGTCATGTTCATGACCTTTGCCGCCTTCCTTCTATGCCCATGCCTCATGGTCACCAGTATCTGTGAGCTCACTCACAGGCATGATGTGATTTAAGCTTCATAACTCACATGTAACTGGTTTGAGACTCCCAGCTTTGTGTTATCCTGTACTAATCACAAAAGACTAAGGTTTCTGCAGGTTTGGAATTTTTGACTGGCTAGATGAGGGAATTACAGGAAGAAAGGTGGGGATAGCGGACAGGTACAGCAGAGAGGATACAAAATTCATGTTGAGTAGTCAGAAATAAAGCTGGTAACATATGGAGCATATCACAGAGAACTCTGAAAAGCAGAGAGTCGTGTAAACAGATGCTTTTCAATAAGAAAAACGGTATCAAAAGAGGATCACAGGCAAGATGGCTCTGAAGTGGCCAACCATGAAGATTGTGAAGGCTGAATGTAGAACCACAGGTGTGGAAAGAAAGGGACAACTGAGCAGCTCAAGCAAAAGAATCAACAGACCTTGTTAAATGAAGGGTAATAATATATTCATTGTAAAAATGTTCACTGCCACGGATAACAGAAGGGAGGAAACGGAAGCAGGATGAGGCGTGGGGGGGGGAATGTCCTCTCTTCCTTCAGAACCTTGAAGGCAGGCTACAACTCAATACTCGCTTTCCAAGAACAGAACAGGGAAAAGAAAAATTTCCTAGTGGGGAACCTGGCAAACTTCACCTTACCCAGGCAATGACTGCTGACATGGCTAGAGATGTCATGGTCAAGTATCCCTGGTAAGGTGTGACAGGGGGAATTCTTACCTGTACAAGACTCACTCCATGAGAAAAGCTTCCAGTGAGCCCAAGGCAGGGACACTGTATGAGAAAACTGGCCAGTTCCCAACAAAGAATCAAGGTGAGGACAAGCCAGGAAAGACAAGAACCCATTATGGACCAGAAGAGATGATGGAGACATGTCACCAGAGTGGAGGGGCATCATATCCAGTGTGACACTTTACTAGATCCCAGAACAGAATGAAGACACTAATAGAAAGTCTGGATTCTACGCGCCCATCATTTGTCAGTGCTTCAGTTCTCTTTGTTTGAACAGCCAGCCTTTGGTAAGGCAAGATGTTAGCAGCCAAAGGCTGCAATAGATTAAACACTGAAATAGAAAGCCAAATCAAAATGGAAAGCTTTGCTGTGTTAGGATTCGCAGGGATGTTGGACACCGATACAAAGATCAAGAGAGACCAACAGAAATGTGAGCCCCCAAAACCCTCTAAGACCCGTTTTCCTCATTTGTACAATGGTGACAATAATTTATATCAGACATTTTTTTTTTTGTTTTTCTATTAAAGGCTCAGCATCTTTTAAGAAAAGGTTTCTACAAATTAACATAAACCACACAACTTTAAAACTGATAATATTTGTAACCTACCTCTGGTTCACAAAGGGGCTGGAAAGCTCAGCAAGCAGGCGGAAATTGGCAATGTACGCAAGCACTCCCCTTTTCTGAATGAGAGACAGAAATAGTGTCAGGGACTTACCAAAATATATAAAATGTCTTAGAAACAGCCAGGCACTCTGGTGTATAATCCATCACTATAAAAGCAAACCAGTTTCTGCATTTTGTCATTAAACTAATTTTCTTCTTTTTAAAACTTTGTTGTTAGGTATATGAATGTGGGCGTGAATGTTTGCATGGGAACCACCAGAGGCATGCCTGCTGCCCTGGGAGACCAGAAGGTGTCAGAGGTCCTAGATCTGTAGTTACGGTTGTGAGCCATCACGTGGATGCTGGGAACTGAACCGGGTCCTCTGGAAGGGCAGCAAGTGCTCTGAACTGCTAAACCACCTCGCCAGCCTCCTGCTTTCCTTCCTCAGACTTCAGAGATGTGCTTAGAGTTCTGCAGGTGGTCTGTCACACTTAACTTTCCTTAGTACTTTATGTTCGCCTAGGAAAACAAAAATCCAGCGACTGGCTCACACAGAACCAGCACACGCTACCACCCACCACTCCACTGTCCTCACACACATCCAAAACAGTGACATACAAGTGAGAATTTCAAAAGTTAGAGAGTTTTGATATCTAGGGGTATCCCTTTAATAGCCATAATGAAGTAGAAGAGCTTCAACATCTGAAAAGTGTAATCATTCTAAATAATCCATGAGCAAGTATATAGTTGCTAAACACAATAACATGCAAACCTTGCCTATCATATTTGATCTAGAAATATACATTCATCAATCAGAAGATCCTAGAGCTAACACACACACACATACACGAGAGCCTAGGATCTTTCTCAGTCGAAACATAACATAAAATTTAGCACATTCTAACCATTTATATAATTTATTAAAATACAGCAGAATACCACAAACATTTAAAAAAAATTCTTGGAATTGTATTTAATGTACTTTCAAGATTGTCCTAAGGTGGACTTGTGAGATGGCTCAGTTTGATGCCTGGATAACACATTGTGGAAGAAAAAATATCCTCTAATGTACACACACACACACACACACACACACACACACACGGTGGGGGGGTTAAATTGCCATGAGGCAAATGGAGTCCCTCCAACATCTATAATCATATTAGAGTTATGATGTATGTATGTCAGGGGAAGGCCTGCCCATCCCCAATCCAGATACCCACAGAACTTGGTAAACTATTTTCGGGCCAGGCATGCCATGCAAAATTAAAACAACATGAAGCATTAAAAATTAATTTTTACCTGAAAATTTGCTTTTGCTACTTATCTACATAATTATTTGGGCGATTTAAAATTCAGCACTTGACCATAGAATCGGCTCTACTGGAGCTATTTTTTTTTTCTATTTTCAAGTTCACTGTCTTTAGTGACACTGAAATGTGTGAGTGAGAAGAAAGGAGGGATGGCCAAAGATCACAGCAGCAGGCAAGACGAGCCCTGTGTGCCCAAGAGGGGCCAACTTATCACAGCGACACAGAACACTGCCCCCTAAACAGCAATGTGTGAGATGTCAGCATTTGAGGGTTTACTGTTTCACAAAGCAACAAGTGAAAAGTTAACAGTGTCAGTTAGGAGTAGCAACACTAACTCAACAAAGAATTTTGTCTTGTTTTGTTTTTTTTTTCATGACAGTACACAACCATTCTTACTGTCCCTTTGCCTCTATTGAGCAATTAAATTTAATAGGCTATATTATATATTTCAAGGATAATATGTAACATATTCAATATGTTACATATATTTAATATGAATAATATTAATATAAAAAACTAGTTAAAAGTATTATCTAGAATAAGCTCAAGAAATAACATGTTTTTCTGTCCCACCATATAGCAGGATATTTTTCTTTTCTGTTTCCTTTTTCAGGAACATTTCTCCTTTTCCAATGACTGCCTGCAGCCTAAGGGAAAAAGAATTTTAACACTGCGTAAAAGCACCACATGAAACCTGAGCTTTGCTTTGACTTGTATTTCCGCTCCTCAGCCAGCCATGCACCAGTTTCCACTGTCAATCCATTATCATAAGCCCAGGTTATATATTCTCCCAACAAAGATCCCAGGATATAGAATGTGTTTTTATTCCAACAGCAGGCTTCTAGAATTATAAAAATTAGGTTTTCTGTTCCCCAGAAACATCTAGTCACTTTGAATCTAAAAACCTTGGTTTAGGAGACCAGTCAGTTAATTCCCTTTGCAGGGAGGAGCTCATTATTTACATCCCTCATCCCTGAAATAGGCAGTGCACTGTCACCCTCAGAAGTACACTGGACACCCTAAGAAGTTATGATAAGTCCTGTTGGATGTGGTTACCATTTTCTGGTAAATTTCGTTGTTGCTTTGAGACAATGTCTCATACAGCTCATGCTAACTTTGAATTCACAAGGTAGACAAAGATGACTCTGAACTCCTGAATTTCCCACCTCCACCTCCTGCCGCCAATTATGCCTGACACCAAGTGCTGCTATGGACAAAATCCAGAGCTTCCTGCATGCTGCACAAGCAATCAACCATCAAGCTACGTTTCCATCCTCTAATTTATATTTAAGTTTTGAAGCTATCTTGTTTCCACAAGCTGAGTAACTGCTTTGTTGTATGATTTTCTTGCTTCAGACAACTCAAATGTAGATGGTTCCCTCCTGTGGCCTCATCAGAAATCAAGGAGCTCTGAGGAACTGCGTATAAATATTTGCTTTACTGTACTAGTTTTTCCCTACATTTTCATCCTCAACTTATTTATGAATTAAAGCAAGCCATTCTTGTCCCAACTCAGAAAATATGAGTTTGTGGCGGCAATAGTCATGCTGCCACAGCATGACTTTTCAGCATCTTTGTGGTCAGCAGTAGTCATGGCTGTCTTGTAGGCATGTGTCCCAAAGGTTCTTATCCTCCCACAAAGTTAACTGCTTAATTAAGTGGTTCTGATGAAATTTAAAAGTGAGTGAATACTTTATAAAATCTTAAACATCATGAGTTATGTACAGGTGTACAAGGAACTTAGCAGGTAATAGTATCTCTCCCCTTTTGGGGAGTGCATGTGTGCATGTGGTACCTGCCAAATACACAGATGAACAACACCTCATTTGCATGTTAGCAATGCGCCACCAAATCTTATTTTGCTTTCCATGTCTAAAATCTCTACAGAACTCCAAAGGTCAACTTGAAATTCTGTTTTTTCAAAAAGCATCTAAAAGTGGGGGTTGGGCACTTTTTGCTGTCATGTGACTTCAGAAGAGCCTGATCACTGCTCCCCTCTGACAGACTCAGGTCTATGTTGCAAGAGGTCAAAATATCTTCTCAGTCCCACAGTCCTCCTCCCACTACCTATTTTGTCAAGAGAAAGTCTGAGTCACAGCCCTGGAATTAGGAAATGCAAGTTTATTCAATTTAATGTAACAATCAAAAGGAAAATGTGGTATGTATGTTCATACAGACTTGTCTAAGTGAACGCAAAGCCTGCTGCTTTCAACTGAGCATCTGTGTCTCTCTGGAAGAAAGCTACCTGGAAGTATAGCTCGATTTAGTTGTAGCTGCCCATTGCATCCTAGACTTGTAAAGTCCCATGTCCTTCCATGCCTTTACATCTCTTCCACTAAAACTGGATTAAAGTGGGAGGGTTGTAACAAAGAAATGGGTAGAAGGTGGAGGGGACAGGGTTTCAGCAAGAGAATGTGTCACAGTTCTAGAAGCCAAAAGTCCAAGGTAAAGGTGCAAACAGGTATGTCCTTCTGAAGGGAATTCTCTGCTCCACCCTTGCTGCCAGCCTCTGATGGTTCCTCCACTTTGGTGGCCTAACTCTGATCTTCACACAGAATTTCTGGGCTCCAGTTTCCCCTTTTTATTGGACATTAGTAATGGTTCATTAAAGGTCAATCCTACTGGAACATGAACTCCTCAAAACTATTATATATGCAAATGGACCTATTTCCAAATACACATTCAGAGGTACTGAAGCTAGGGATTCAGAATCTTGGAGGGAACTTAACTGAACTCATATCAACATGGAATCCCCAATTCTTTTCTGCATATTGCA
Source organism: Psammomys obesus (assembly GCF_907164565.1). Lineage (NCBI taxonomy): Eukaryota > Metazoa > Chordata > Mammalia > Rodentia > Muridae > Psammomys > Psammomys obesus. Next base: position 9,119,303 of record NW_026596095.1, read on the forward strand.
CAGTATGTTTCATTTTGATTATATTCCTCTTTAATTAGATGTTATGGGTCTATCTGCCTCTAACAGTGTGTATATGTATACATATATACATATATATATATATAAAGATGTGTGTGTGTTTCCATATACTGGAATGATGGCCTTTTTTATCAGTGGTATCTGGGCATTCTGGTAAGGTATTATAAACCATCTCATTTTCATTGCATAAACTTTTACAAAACATAGTCACAGCCAGGGACTTAGGGGCACACGCCTGTAATCCCAGCACTCAGGGAGGCAGAGGCAGGCAGAGCACTGTGAGTGGAAGGCCAGCCTGGTCTACAAAGAGAGTCCTGGACACCCAAGGCTACGCAGAGAAACCCTGTCTTCACTTATAGATTAAACAAGCACTATCCCAATGCTAATCACAAGTGTCAGCCCAACACCCCAGGTCCAACAAGGACTATCGCCGCCTGCAACTACAGCACACTTTGGTTGCACCAAAATGTCCCAGTGATGGGCGAGCCATTATTATGAACTCTAAGTCGGAGTCACCGTGGATAGTTTCACGTCATGGGAAGAGCGTCCTGGGGTGTCAGACTGTCAGAGGTGTGATTCCCAGGGGTATATGACACTCATTTTTGTTTATTATGAGTTCGTTCTAATATATAATGGAAGTCACATTTGCGGCTAGGAAACAAAAGGATGAGAGGCAGAACAGCCTGACCTCTCTAGTTTGTACAGCATGAAGCAGCATTTTTAAAGTAACAGGAAACAATTTGCTGCTCACATTGCAAGTTCATGCATATTTTATGAGCATTCTTAATAAAAAAAATTGTGGTGACTTGTTAAAAGCACAAATGAGTTTGTCCAGAAGAATTGGTCAGAGGGGCTGGAGAGATGGCTCAGCAGTTGAAAGCACTTGCTACTCTTGCAGAAGCCCCCAATTTGGCTCCCAGCACCCACATGGCAGCTCTTAACTGCTTCTAACTCCCGTTCCAGGGAACCTGGTGTCCTCTTCTGGTCTCTGTGAGCACCAGGCACACACAGGATACACCATACCACATATATGATACATACAGACACACACACATAAAAGTAACAAATAGATAAATCTTTGAAGAATAAATTGGTTGGAGTATTTGACTTAAAAGGGGATGAAATTTCAGCATGATGGCACACACCTGTTATCCCAGCACTGAGGAAGATTGTAAGTTCTAGCCAACCTGGGCTACATAACAAGTCCCTGTCTCAAAAGAAATCAATTATTTTTTTTTAATGAGACTAGAAGAATAATTATGTTTAATACAAAAACTGAAGTTCTCTGCCTTTTCTCTATCAATTCTGTAGTGAATTAAAGCAAGAGAGATGAACTTTGAAAATACATAACTCTTGTTGAGGTAAATTATGCAAAAAAAGTTATTCTTAGTGGAATTCTTACTTAAACCAGGTAAGAAAATCTTAGTAATTTTTTTTGTTACTATAATCCCTCTATTTTTGGTTGTTTCTGTCTGTCTGTCTGTCCCCCGTCCTGTTTTGTTGTGAGACAGAGACTCACTACACATATGCTTGAGGCTAGCCTTCAACTTGGGATCCTGCCGAGCGTCCTGCCAAGTGCTGGGACTGCAGGTGTGTGCCACCATGTCCAGCTGAGTCATCCCTCACTCTAACGGATTCACGTGTGTAAGAAGCATGAGTTCTTGTTCTTCAGAGGTAAATTTCCTCACCCGTGCTAAATGCAGCTCTTCTCTCTCTCTGTCCCTCTCTCTTTCTCTATCTCTCTCTCTCTCTCCCAGACAGGGTTTCTCTGTGTAACCTTGGCTGTCCTGGACTCGTTTGGTAGACTAGGCTGGTCTCGAACTCACTGAGATCCACCTGCCTCTGCCTCCCTGAGTGCTGAGATTACAGGCGTGTGCCACCTTGCCTGGCTCTAGTCTGTTTTCGATTAACAGCTTTCTTCTTCTTTGGGTCAGGTGTTTGAAGTCTGTGGCAAGAGACATAACTATGCCCACTGCGACTAAGCAGACACCTACAAAACAGGGGCTAATACAGTTCTACAGTAAATGAACTTCCTTGCCAGATGACTTCCTGCGTCCTTCAAAAGAACAGCTTTTCTAAAGGTGAGAGCCACTACCAATTTTTTTTAAATTTTTATTTATTTATTGGCTAACTGACTTATTTTATACATATGGGTGTTTTGCCTACATGTTTATATGTGCACCATATGTGTGCCTGGTGCCATGGAGGCCAGAAGAGGGTGTCAGAGTTCCCAGGACTGGAGTTACAAACAGTTATAAGCTGCCATGTGGGTGCTGGGAATTGAACCAGGTCCTCTGGAAGAGTAGCCAGTGCATTTAACTGCAAAGCCATTAGGCCAGTTGGACCCCATTTAAAATAATAATAATAATAATAATAATAATAATAATAATAATAATAATAATAA
>NW_026596095.1:9121734-9143492 GCF_907164565.1 Psammomys obesus
AATAATAATAATAATAATAATAATAATAATAATAATAATAATAATAAAAAGAATTTTAAAATAGATATCCGAAAGTCATAAAAACAATGAAATAATAAAACAGCAGCAACTTTAGTCTTAATTACAGTTTAAAATTTTTCTCTCTGGTTAATGGTGAGCTCAAAAGTATGCTCAGGAAATCACTACGTTGAAAACTGCTGTTGCCCACTTCTAACTCCTACAGCGTCATAGAAAAAATGTGGCCAAGAACCAAGGAACCAAATGAGTATGAGAGCCAACACAACTTTATGATGTCCTTTAAATATCAAGTTGCGGGTAAAAATAGTACCTTGGAAATGTCTTTCTCTAACCATATTCACCCAAAGTGCAAATTCTCTACACTTTAAGAAAATGTGAGGCCTTCTAAATTCTCTCATCCCCAAGAAAATCTTCACTCTTTTATTTGGAGTACAGCGGCTCTTAATTATGGTCCCTAGAGCAGCAAGGGACCTGGGAACAAACATTATTATTGTGTGTGACAGATCGCTGTGGAGGGGTGCAGGTGGCACAGTGTCTCTATGGAAGGCAGAGGACAACTGTGTTAAACCACTCCTTCCATCCTCCTGTAGGGTCTGGAGATGGAATTCAGGTCTCAGGCTTGCCCAGCAAGTGCCTTTGCCTGCTGAGCCAGCTCAGTGGCCCCTCTTTCTTTAATGTTTATGTGTCCTATGCACACGAGTCTCATGTGTCCAGATGCACTCACCTGTGCATGTGCTTGAGTAGGGCAGAGGGCAATGTCACCTGTCTTCCATTGCCGCTCTCCACATGACTGTCTGAGACAGGTTCTCTCACCTGCGAATATCCTCCCCACTCTGACTGCCCTCCCAACATCTCTGTTTCTCTGTGTAGTCCTGGCTCTCCTGGAACTCACTCTGTAGACCAGGCTGGCCTCTGCCTGCCTCTGCCTCCCAAGTACTGGGATTACAGGCATGCACTACTATGTCAAGCCTTCTGATTTCTTTCTTGCATAACATCACCAGCATGCCAGCTCTATCAAGTTCTCTGGCTACAGATTGTATAACCATTTTGTGAACTGTAAAAATACAGAGCACGTTAGCTAGAATTTCCACCCCATCCCCGAGGTGGCTATGTCTACCCAAATATGCACCAACTACCATGTCCTCACAAACCCCATTTCCTGCCAACCCCACCATGATTCCACAGACTGTATTTCCTGCCAGCCCAAGTCCTGAATATCTCCCGAGAAGAGGGGATGTCTTTTCCCAGGGACTCTCTCCGTAATGTCTTCTGACCTACGAAACCTTCTCTACTTTTTCTGCCAATCTAAATATAAACTTTTGCTGAGACAAGATCTCACGGTGTAGCCCTAGCTGGTCTGAAACTCACAGAAGTCTGCCTGCCTCTGCTTCCAGAGTTCTGTGCTGGAATTTTAGAACACAGGCCCCCATACCCAACCCAACGTGAGTATTTTTAAGACCAAATTTAGTCCTACATGTCTGAAAAGCTCTCAGAAAATCTGGAAAGGTATATATGTACAATATACATCAACTGTGATAATATACACCAAGTGCAGCCACTACTATGTTTAGAGGAAAAAGAAACTATCCCTTTTCATTCCCTAAGTTACTGTGGTATCACTGACTTATTACTGGTTACTTACTTATTTACTGAATTACTGAGAAAGGATCTGTTTGTCCCATAGCATATGCTGGCCTCAAACTTGCTATTTTCTGGCCTGAGCATTTGGGTGCTGGAATTACAGGAATGCACCACCATGCCTGGCTGGTTTTTTTTTTTTTTTTTTTTTTTTTTTTTTTTTTTTCCCAATAGTTCTCTAGTAGAAACCACAGGCTCTGATACACACCCTCATCCCATAGAACCACCGCTCTACACAACACACACACACACACACACACACACACCACACACACACCTCTTAGTTCAGAATACTCTAACTTGACTGTTCATATTAATTATGGTTACAATGTCTGAATTGCAACTATAATTAATGTGAACAGTCAAGTTAGAGTGAATTTCCTCCCTCTTCTACTTTATAGCCCCTTAGACATTGCTAGGGACAATTCAAAGCTAGGTGCCCTGTAACCACTTCTCCCTTCCAGGCTCTGATCTCTGGGCCCTTCAATTATCACTCACAATACAAATTGGTACCTAATCTAATCTTGCCTCTACGGTCAACTGACTGCTCTCCTGAGTATTTCTCGACATGAACACATGCACAATTAGGGACTCCAGATAGGGGCCACGTTGGGTGTACTCCAATCAGGCAAATGAGAACTTTTAACAATTAGACACTGTGTCTTTCCTGGTGGAACCTAAATTTGAAAACTGTTTTCATTTCAGATGTGATATACTCTTGATGGAGGTAAAGTGTGGCCAACTACTACTCCTGGGCTTCTTTCTTCCACAAGTTATCAAATCTAAATGCAAATTTAAGCTCTATTCATTTAGGCTTACCATTCTAGTATGTAGCTTTATTTTAAGAATATCATACATTGTCCAACACAATAGTTTTTCTTCCCAGATTTGCATAAATAAGATTTCTTTTCTTAATTTATTGTTATAAAATATACACGACATGGTATCAGTGATGTTAAGGACGTTCACGCAACCATCACTGTAACACTCCCAGAACTTTTTCAAATTCTCGGCTAAAACTCTGTCCCATGAAATAATGAGCCCCTATTATCCTTTCTGCCCAGTTCTTGGCAACTTAGAACCTATTTCCTCTCTGAGGACCTGATTATTCTAGGCATCTAATAAGAAAGGTCACGATAAGCTTGCTCTTAGAAAAATCTAATTTAAGAGTAGAATATTGACCAGGATGGCGCAGGCTGATCTTCTTGGCTAACGGCTTTTTTTTTTTTTTAATCACCATATACCAAGCCCAGAGGTGGCTCAGAGACCCAGACTGAAGTTATTTAATGTCTAAAAGTTAAGTATTATTTTTTAAGCTCACTGAAGAAAACTGTTGACTGCCTGCAAAATCTTTCATTTTAAATGACTGGAGCTATCAAGGAAGGTGGTTCGGTAGCTTGACTGACAGCTGTCAGGTCCATCCCTCATGGCAGGCCAGAACAGCAACTGCCCAGAGTGGAAACTGAGCAACTTTACCAGGATGGGAAGAGAAGAAACCTGGACTGGGAGATACTGCTATCACCTTCACAGTTCCAGAGTTGGCCAAGACTGTGAATGACATTGCTGGAACCCTTGGACAGGTTGAGTATTAAAAGGTGACAATGAAAACTTCCATCTACCATGTTTGAAGCTTGTCAATCAAGCAAGCACTTTTTCAGGGGTTCCCAGAGTGTCATCTGGGCAATCAATAGTTTAACGACTCTTACATATGCAGCAGACTCTCATCCAACCACCAATGCCTTCACAAGACTCCAGACTAGAAGACACAGGAGTTAGGGAACCACCCAAACTACCCTGCCAAAGTAGGAAGTTTTACTTTGCCAAAGTCAGCTTCAGATGATCCTTAAATGATTCTGCCCGCAACAGGATAGCCTTAAACACAGATATTCTAGTCTTCCTGGATCAGATGTCAACCTGGTAGGGAGGTACCTCCAACATCCATGGCACCTCGTGTTTATCCATTCCTGGCTGCTTCATCAGCTCTCTCATCAGCTGGCAGTCCAGCTCTTTCTTCCCTTTGTACACAGCCTCTGTGACGCAGCAGAGATGCCGAGAGGCATCGTCCACTACGGTAGAACTGTCCACTTGTGGTGTAAGGGAGGGTAGGCTAGGCTACTCGCATGGGCAGTGGGTGACTATCAAGGCTGACAAACTCCAGGCCCACCCAGCAGCTGCTGTAGAACTGAAGATTTAAGAAATCATTTAAGACAGATTTCTGTGAGTTTAAGACCAGCCTGGTCTACGTACGAGTTCCAAAACAGACAGACAGGGCTACAATAGAGAACCAGTCAAAAGAAGAAAAAAAAAGGGAAGAAACTGAAAAGAGGGAGAGAAGGAGGATGGGAGGAAGAGAGACAGACCCGAGAGCAAAGATGGAGATGTGAGGCTACCAAGGATTGTGGGTGCTGAGAACCTGAGGGGCAGTGGAGCTCAGAGGAGAACACAGAAGGTGCGTGAAGGGGAGACACTGCAAGTAGGGCTCCTGGGAGACCCACAAAACTATCTCCAGGTGCTGAGGAGCAATTCAGAGCTAAAACGTTGAGAGCTGGGGTCCTGACACCCTCTGCTCCAAGCTGCAGCGGTAGGTACTACCAGTAGGAGCTGCGCAGGTTCAACACTCCAAGCTTGGTGCTCCGGATACAAAGGGAGCTACCCTTCATCTGGTCACGATTTCCATTTGAACCGGCATGTGACCGTGTGACGGCACAATCCATCAGCTGCTCTCTTTCCTTATTTATATCCGTATTGAAAGAAAAATAGGATTAAAAACAACAACAAGCTTAAGATAAAAAGACTGCTTTGCTGAAGTTATTCCAAATCCCTTGTTCTCAGAGGACTGTGAAACAGCAGGCAAAGGCCCTGCCTTCCCTGTCCTTTGCTTACTTTTTCCTTTTCTTAGCACTTTAAGTCCATTTCCTAACCTAAAGCTGAGGAAAAGACAAACAGAAACTCAGCTATGCCTGCAACTTATGAGAATGCTCACATCAAACATTCTATACCAAGCAGTAAATGCTGAACAAATGCCTAACATTTAGAAACATAACTACTATGGTAACTACCTAATTTTTTCCTTTCCTACCATTTCCATGTGTATATGCAGTGCTCATGTGAGCACGCATGTTTACACACAGGACATGTGTGTGTGGAGGCCTTAAGCTGATGGAAATCACCCTCCATTGCTCTCCTCCATCCCCTGTATTCATTGAGGCAGGGTCCCTCAATAGAGCCCAACAGCTGGTGGTATACCTAGTCTTTCTCTGGGAACCCCTTCTCTCATCTTGCTAAGGCTGGCATTCATGGAGGGGGGAGGCACTGCATGCCCCAGCATTTGTGTTCTGGGGTCCGAACTCAGTCCTCAAGCTCACAGAGCAGGCTCGTTAACCAGTGAACCACCTCCTCAGCTCCTACACTTTTTCTTTAGGCTGTCCTATGGGGAAAAATGAGGGTGGTGGGGATACAGTATTTGTATGTGTTGACTATAGTTAAGTACACTATTAAAATCTTTTTAGCTGGGCGAGACACAAGGCCTTTAATCCCAGTACTTAGGAAGGGAGGCAGAGACAGTTGGGTCTCTGAGAGTTCGAGGCTGGGCTGGTCTATATAGCATATTTCAGGACACTCAGAGTTACTTAGTGAAACCCTGTTTCCAAGAACAAAATCTTTTTAAGCTAAGAATTTTGCTTCCTAACTCCATTAATCATAAATTAGTGAGAGGCATTTAATACATGGCATTTGTATAGAGATAAAAATTTATGCTGTAATCCAGCACTAGGGGTGGCAGAGGCAGGCAGATCTCCTTGAGTTTGAGGCCAGACTGATCTACAGAGCTAGTCCAAGACAGCCAAGGCTACATGGAGAAAAAAAAAAAAACATTTGATGTGTATATGTTTGTGTGTACATGCATATGTGTGTGCAGGTGTCTGTGTCCACACATGTGCAGGCTAGAGATCAAGCTTGGATGTCTTCTCTAGTTAATTTCCCCTTATTTTTTTTAAGATTAAAAATATATATTTATTTTTATGAATATGAGCAATCTGTCTTCACATGCACCCAGAAGAGGGCATCAGTTCCCATTATAGACTGTTGTGAGGCACCATGTGGTTGCTGAGAATTGAACTCAGGACCTCTGGAACAGCAGCTAGTACTCTTAACTACTGAGCCATCTCTCCAGCCCCAGTCCCCCTTATTTTTTGAGACATTGTCCTTTCACTGGTCTGGAACACGCCTATTTAGCTAACTAGCTGGCTAGAATATCCACCTGGCTCCCCTCCCAAGCGTAGAATAACAAGCATGAGCTACCATGTCCACTTTTTCACACAAGGGCTGAGGAATCAAGCTCAGGCCCCAATGATTACTGGGTAACAGCATTCCAGCCCCTAAATAAAGGCTAAATAAAGAGCCGATATTTTCCTAATCCTTAGAATCTGCCGCAAAACTACCAGTTTTTGGTGAATATGGCACAACAAAGTCTTTCACTTCCAATAGGACTTCATACACAACCGCTCTAGGGTATTTCTAATATATAAACTGAGGTAAAGTGTTGAACAGAGGAAACCACACAGAAATGTGGCCCTTAGGACACATTGCAACCAATACTTTTAAGTGAATTGATGAAGACCCATTAGAAAGCAAAGTTTCTTCCTAAACTGCAGCAGATGGGTGTAATAAGTAGATGCCAGGACACTGCAACAGTGCCGAGCTGAGAATGATGTCCATGCAATGACTTCCAAGTTCACGTGTTTTCAGAAGGAACTGTAACTAGTTATACACAGGTGTGGTTTGCCTAGAGCCAGGCAGTGAGTCATGAAAAAGAAAACTAAGCACATTGAGTCATAAGAAAAAATAAAATAAAATAAAGGAGCATAGCAAAGACATCAGGATGAGATGACACAGTAGGGGGAGGGGAGTGTCCTTCTAAAAATGCATTAAGGGGCTGGAGAGATGTCTCGGGGGTTAAGAGCACTGCTGCTCATCCAGTAGACCCAGGTTTGATTCCCAGCCCCCAAATGGTGAATCACAACCATCCGCAACTCTAGCTCTGGGGGATCTAATTCTTCCTTCCGGCCTCCCAGGGCAGCAAGCACATACATGGTGCACAGATATATATGACACAAAACACCTCCATAATAAATATTTTAATGTATTAAAGCACAGATCAATCCATGTTCTCACAGTGAGAGATGATGTCATGCTCCCCTTGCTGACCAGCATCCTCTCTCAGGAGAGTAAGCTGGGTGGCAGTTTAAAAAGCTTGGCCTGTTTACCTCTTTGTACAGACAGAAGCAGAATTCCCAAGATTTAAATTACCCTGGTAGGAAAAAAAATTTAATCTAGTGAATGTGGTAGAGAGAAGTACAAAAACCATGCTCAAAACATTATATAGCCTAAGGCTAGGGAGATAGTTCGGTCAATAAAATGCTTACTTTGCAAGCAGAAGGAGCTAAATTCAATACCTAGCACCCATATATACAAAACCCAGGCCCGATGGTGCATAACTTGAAATCCCAGCTCTGGGGAGACAAAGAGACAGGTTGAACCCACGGGCCCAATGGGCAGCCAGCCTAGTCTATTCCAAGCCGGTGAAATACTTGTCTCAAAAACCAAAGGCATTAGTATCTCTGACCTCCACAGGGATATACACACATACATGTACACACATACACAACATTCTGAGGGAGGTTATGACCCTGAGTGGGACAAATCATCCTCAAAGAACCAGGTCTGTCTCCCAGCAATGACAGTGATACCTTCTTACTGGACAAGCTGGCAGGACCAGATCTGTGAAAGGATTGCCTATGCATACCTACTGTCCTGCCCCAAGTCTTCCTCTATTTAAAACTGAAGTTCATGTCAGTAATCTGAAGATGAACTTGGGCATCCATTCCTCTCCTTGATGAAATCTCCCTTCTCTGCTTTTTTGCCATCACTGGTCTTTTACACTAGTGTTATTATGTGACCTGATGGGGCCGTGGGAGCTGAAGATTTCTGCCCTAAAACTCTGGTTGTAGATCATTCAATAATAAGGTCTTTAATCCCAGCCCTTGGGAGGCAGAGATGGCTAGAACTCTTTGAGTTCAAGACCAACCTGGTCTACATAGTAAGTTCCAGGGCAGCAGAGCTACATAGAGATGCTCTTTTTAAAATTTAAAAAAAAAGGAAGGCATTAAAACAACAAGACTGAAATGGGTCTTACTCATCAACTCACTAAATAAGACAACCATTAATTTCTCCTTTAAAACAGCATGCATTTGATTTTTTAAAAGCAGGCATAAAAGTCCAAAGGCAAACTAGTATTCATCTCATATAATTAAGCATTCAACTTGCCAATCTACGCACAACCAGCCATTTACCAAGCTGTTGATTCCAGAGGCCAAAACAGAACAGCAGTTCATAATATCTATGCTTATAAACGCATATAAGGGACCTGTCAACTTTATCAGTTTATATTCTTTCCACAGAATGCTGAAATCTACACACATCCAAGGCTGTTAAATCACAAGTGCATAAAGAAAGACAAGGATTTACATCTGCAATGTCCTAGGTTTGTTTGGGTTGTTCTGGTTTTTTTGTTTGTTTGTTTGTTTTTTTAAGTGGAAACTCAAGTAGTTAGTGTCATTTGCCTGGCTTGGTTTATGAATGCAAAGAGACACACTAAGGCACGAGTGGTGGCCCAAGCCTGTCCTGCCTCCACGTGAGAGGTAAAGGCAGGAAAGTCAAGAGTTTAGGGGAGAAGTTGCATGAGGGAGAAGGAGGGATGGAAATGATGTCAAGACAGTATACGTGTGAAATCCTCAAAAAAAGAAAAAAGTTCAACCACATTGTATATCTTCTGTGAATTTATCATTACGATTACTTAAAAGACAAAGAGCCCATAAGCCCGGGAGAAAATGCATATGACCCCTGAATCAGCTTGACAAGATTGTAATGTAACACACTGCTTTTCCTTTTAATATATATTTGCAATTGGTGCAAGGGGAAAAGGAGAGGGAGTTAGCTCAAGATTAGGCTCAGCTAGCCTATGCTGTAGGAGACCCCATCTCAAAAGACCAAAACCAAACTAAACAAATTAGGACAAACAGACACTAGTAGAAAACCACATGTGAAATTATTATAAGTTAACTTAAGAGTGTGCCCACTTTGAATTAAGGCTCACAGAATGACGGGGCGTGGTGACGCAAGCCTTTAATCACAGCTCAGAAGGCAGAGGCTGGCTGAGCTCTATGAGTTCTAGGCCGGCCTGCTCTATAAATTGATTCCAGGACAGCCAGGGCTACACAAAGAGAACCTGTCTCAAAATAAATGAACAAAAAACCAAACAGACAGACAAAAAGACTTATATGCTTAGATTTATGTGTCTCTTTCCAGCTGTGTCTACTGGCTAGGATACTATGAATGCTGGCACTCACCAGTACAAAGAAGAATGCAGCTAGTGCTGAGCAATGATGAATGACAAAAAACTTGTCGCCAATCACTTTCCAATTCAAAAGTATAATCAATAAATCTGCAAGAAAAATAAATGAGATGTCAGACTGGAAAATAGTTGCTTGGTTTTATGAGTGTATTTTCCCTCATTGTTAACTCTGGGGTGTCCGATCTGATACCAGAATCCTGTCATTCATCCCCAACTCCACCCACTTTTCTGTCCTGTCTATATATAGACACATATATATGTCTATTATATGTATATATATATATATATATATATATATTTTTTTTTTTTTTTTTTTTTTTTTTTTTTTTTTTGAGAAAGAGCTCATGTAGCTTAACTAGCTTCCAATGTGCTATGTAGCCAAGGTTCACCTGGAACTCCTTATCCTCCTGTTTCAATGCTGGGATAACAGGCATACACTTCCTAACATGCTCAACAGAAAAAAAAATCAAAGGTACAGCTAAATATTAACAAAAACTAGTAAAACCACCAAGAACTATGCCTATTCAGAAAGTGTACAAAGAAAGAGAAGGCACAATTTCTCATCAATAGACGCTTGGTTGACGTATCAGGACTTAGAGAACAGTGTAGTTTAACAAAACAGAAACTGCTCAGAATATGAACCCACTGCTTTCCCTAGCAAACAGTTGAACATCAAATGTAGCCTGGGAGACTGATGGCCAACATGGGTTCACACTTTTGGATTAGAGCATCTAGAATGTAGAGATTTCATTTTTAAAAGCAAAAGTTACTAGCACAAAACTACATACAAACAGTTTGAAAGAAGATTCAAACTGTAAATTTTAAGGAGAAACTAAATATTATAACTAAGAAAAATAATGTAAGAATATCAGTAATTACCTGATACCTTTCTCCAAATACACCCATGTCTCTGTATATTCTGGTTGCATGTTCCTTGATCATAAGCTATGACAATTTTGTAGCATATTCTATAGAGACTAAGATAACCTCACTTTGTGCACTCAGCGTCTTGTGGATTGCTGTCTTATTTGGGAGAATCTTAATAATTTTATTTTGTACAAGATTCTGAGCTGCTGAGGATGTAGCTCTGTGGAGTGCTTGCCTAGCATGGAGGAGCCCTGGGTTTGGTGCCCAGCACCACAGAAGCTCCCTGGAGAAGCCTGTTTATATCAGCAATTTTAAGTTAGAGGCATCTAAAGTTGAATGTTATCCTTGACTACATAGCAAGTTTGAGGTCAGTGTGAGAACCCTGTTTCAAAAACAAAAACAAATGAACAAATAAAAAAGACTGCCTGAGAATTACTAGTCTGCAAAGACAGTAACTAACCCAGGAACGTGGGCATGCTATGAATTGTGTGATCTTGTTATAACATCATTTTCTGTCAAATGGGCAAGCCTTTCCCCAATATGTTAAGGAGTTCCTTTTTTAAACTGGGGTATCAAACCATTTCCCTAAAACTTATCCCTTCCTCTTAAAGAGTGACTTACTGCAATATAATTATTTTTGTTACAATTTACACCTTCATGACACATAAGTTCTCTATTTAAATTCATCCCATCTTTATCACTGTGTCATATTCTACTTTGGCTTGTATTTTCTTTCAGTTATTTGGTAAGCTTTAGAATTATAAAATAGGATTCTTATTCTACACCTTAACTGATCACATCTAGACAGCTTGTATGTGCAAACTTTACCCAAACAAAAAAACCATGACTACTGGAACATTCTTCAAGGGCCCTGGCTACTGAGGGGTACAGGATTACGCTTCATTAGCTTTATAGTAATAGGCTCTTTGAGAAAGAGAAAAACCATTGTTTTGCTTTTTTTTTTTTTTTTTTAAGTGTTAAGGCCTCTATTATTTGAGGCCTTTCTCGAGGTCTAGAAAGCAAAGCCAAAAACTAAATTTCAGGCTCTGCCATCTTTGAAGGTTTTATTTTCCCCTGTAAAGACCCTTAAGGCTATATTTTTCAAATAATCCAAAATCGTAAAGAGTATATTCTTTGCATCATTCCATGGGTAGTTGAAAAAGCAATAGCAATGAACAATGTTACAACATACCAGAAATGAGGTAGCCTGAAGTAGTTGCAATATTCAATTTCACAAGCGATGGATCACCCCTAAACATATTTAAAACAGAAACAAAACAAAACAAAAACCCATCACATTATCTTCCTAAACATATGGTGGTTTTCTTTTTCTTCTTGTTTACTGCGGCAAGGCTTCGTGTGGCCCAGGCTGGCCTCAAACTTGCTAGGGCCACCCTTGAACTTGAATTCCTGATATCTTGCTTCCGGTTCCCCTGCTAGGATCACAGGATGTACCAACACACCCCAACACAGTACGAATTGTTTCACTCAGAAGACCTGCTGCTCCTACTCCCCAAAATGTTTACTCTAAGTCCAAGCCAGCCTCCAGGATCTTCCTAAGGACTAGTCATTGATTCTTGGCATTTAAAAACTGAACTCTTCTAAGAAACCATTTAATACCAATCCGTACGGGGTTTAAAGAGTCAAAAACAGACCTCCTAATGATGACCCAGAGCAGACTCTGTATTTTAGGAAGAGCTTATAACTACTCCCAGAAGCCTCCAGATCCGTGAGCAGAACACTTGGTGAGTTTCTGCATGCACCAGATCCAATGCACTTGGAGGATGCCTAAGAACCCACTGGCCCTCGTGGAGAGTGGGTCACTACTGATTCTGGACCCTGTTACAAACCAATCTGAGCCTGGTGCTAGCTAAGATAATGCTTCTGACTGCACAACTAGCCACAATTTTTTACATACACATATATACACATACATGATTTTTAAAAGTACAAAAAAAGTAATTTTACAAAAAGACTTATAAGTGCCTTCATATGATTTGTTCACATAGGAATGAAATGAAATTTTAGATGCTGAAATGGGAAATCATCTATAACCCATTCGATTTTGGGGTAATATAGTCTGATCAATATTACTCTACTGAGGATTAGAGGGACTTGCCTATCACCCTTGAATACAGTCAGAACAGGACAATTTGACCCTGGTGTTGTAACCAGGGTCATATATGCATATCAACATAATGTATGGACAACGTTCAGGAGATCTTTTTTCCACCTTTTCTGTGGGTCCCAGGGGTTAAACTTGGATTCCCAGGCTTGGGAGGCTGTAATCTGGCGAGCATCTCACTAGCCTAGGATGGTACGTATTTGCCCCACCCTTCCTGTCATTTGTAGTATTACTCCGAAATTAACACACAGAAAAACTGGCACTAGCTGAACTAAAACAGAAATACAGAAGCAAAGTCGCATTTTTTTTTTTTTTCACACACTTTAGCCTCTAAGTGCAATCCAGGAAAATTGGACCTGGAATAAGTCACAGAATATACAATTAGATAAAAGTTACCAAGGCAAAATGTGGCCAAGGAGCCACATCAATTACTTATTTCTTTATTTATATTTTGGAAAATGTACTTCTCAAAAGAAAGGTTCTGTTTACAACCATGTTAAGAAATTAACATGAGGGAATTAAACCTACACTTTGTTTAGACTGAGAATATGCCAAGGTATGAAAGATTCTAAATTTTGGAAAAAAAAATCTGAGTCACTTTGAAAAAAAAAAATCTTCCTAATGAAAATGTATAAGCTGGTATAATCCTGAAGGGATAATTTTACACTTACGTCAGGGGTGGTACCCATGCAGTCCCACAGTGATGGTCAAAACACCTGGCTAAATTATCCTGTATCCCACAAACCCATCTCACATCCATACTTCCCGTACTCCTACGCCCTTACGCGAAGCTGACCCAGGCCTTCCTATGCTACTCCAGCAGTTTGCAAAATTTCTGCAATTATAGCCATACTCAATGTTTTCAAAAAGATGCATCTCTATGGTTACCTTAGAGTATTACCTGTACTAAATTGTCAAATATTTCTAAATGTAGATTTTAATTCCTCTTGCATGGCCATCTAAAAGTCTCATTTCAATTCTCTGATGGCAAACAATGGGTCACACACAAATTTGAAGACCAGTCTTAGGTAGTGACTACTAGAGCAGACTGTCTTGGCTCAATGAAGACACTATTTTACCCACAACAGCATTTGTAATAAATAACTTGGTTTTGCTCAACTAATCACATTCTTCTTGCTTGCGACAGCAATTGCAATATGAAAGCAAAACGGCCCTTAACATTTGTGTTCAAATCTAAACCATTTTAATGTAATTGGCCAAAGCAGGACTGAATACAAGCACTTTAATAAGGCATGTATCAGAGATAATCGATATGTTTTCTGTTTTAAAGGAATGTAAATGAGGCTTTTATTAATAATTAATATCAGGCTGCAGAGTTGGCTCAGCGGTTAAGAACACTGGCTGCTTTTCCAGAGGACCAGGGTTCAATTCCCAGCATCCACATGGCAGCTAACTACTGTCTGTAATTCCAGGATCCAACACTCTCACAGACATATATGCAGGCAAAACATCAATGTACATAAAATAAAAAGTACATTTTAGAAATTAATATCAAAGCATAAATAAAAAGCAGTAGCTGGGAAAGAAATGGCTTACCAGAGTGGATCAGCTATAGTAGCCTCATCAAAGAAGAACAGGTATAAGCCAAAAGTCCCAACCAGCAAAGAGTGGCACGTAGACACTACCCTGAAATGAAACAAGGCACACACACAAAGATCTCAGATTCCTTGCAATAAATAACTTGTTCCTCTAAGACGTTTTCCATCCTGAAAAATTTACACCTTGAAGCATTAAAAGTTAAACATGAAAGAGTGAAATGTAGGAGGAGAGCACCATCTGAGAGTCACTGAACCCTGTCATGTACAAGGGCCAGGGGCATGGCTCAGAAGCAGAGCACTTGTCTGGCATGCATAAGATTCCAGGTCAAATCCCCAGCACCAATCAATCATTAGAGACCAGGGATGTGGCAGAGGCCACATGGGTTTGAGACCAGTCTGGTCTCTATAGCAAGTACTACCTCAGCCAGAGTTATATGGTAAGACCCTGTCTCAAGAAACATAATGATGATGATGATAATGATGATGATAATAACAGACAATGGTAATAAAGAAATCATAGGGCCATGGCTTGATTTCTCTTTCCCTTTCAGTTTTTTTCTTTTTAGTTTTTTGAGACAGGGTTTCTCTGTGTAGCCCTGGACTTGCTTTGTAGACTATGCTGGACTCAAATTCACAGAAATCTGCCTGCCTCTCTTTCCCTGAGTCCTGGGATTAAAGGTGTATACCACCACGCCCGGATCTAGAGCTTCATTTTTCAAATGAACAAATTCTATAATCCTGGGCAAATCATTTCCCTGTGTTAAGGTTCTAAAGTGGAAACACACTCGACTCTGTTAACAGAGTCCTGCTGGAACAGACACAGTGTGATAAGGCCACGACCCCTCAAGTTCCATCCCGCAGCAGTGTGGCCAGAGGATGAGTTTTCCTGCTCTGGGTAGGAACGACTTCCAGCTCTACTGCCCTTAACTGGCTCCTGTTTATGGCCCTCACTACTAGTGAGGGGACCTGGAACCGACTTAGGCCACACGGGTGCTCCACAACTGAGATACGCCTCTGGCCCATCTCTCTATTCCTAAAGCAATCTGAAGGGATCATGACTCAGCGGTGCACCATCTTAGAGATTCAGTTATCGGCGTGCATTCCCATGTACCAGCACACTTGTGATGGATCTGTGAGGAGCAACAGCAGATGCTCTTGGACATTCTTCATCATTATTAGGAAAACACTTCCAGATAGAAAAGTTGAGAGCCACTGACCTGATGTTTTTTTTTATTTGGTTGTCTGTTTTTAATTTTTGAGATGGGGTCTTGCTGTATCATATCCCTCAAGCCGAGCTTGAACTTATAAGGTTCAAGGGATCTTCTCAAGTGCTTGGAATATAGATATATGGCATTAAGAACATACCCCCCCCTTCTCTCTGAGACTTGTGTTTCACCTCCCAGTGGTAGAACGGCAGATGTGCCACCATGCCTGGATTTGTGGGGTAAGGCAAATCATACCAGGGTTTTATGCATGCTAGAGAAACCCTCTTCCAACAGAGCCACAGCCCCCACAACCCTTTTTAGAAAGACTGAATTAAAAGTTCACAAAATCCAGGTTGTTTTCCTTTATAACATAAAATAAGTTTTGGATGGAAATTAATTCTTCGAGCCTATCTAGTTCATGATGCGATGACTCACCTGCAACTTGACTGTCTAAGACACTGGGCAATCACCCACGTACAATCGAGTTGATGTTTAAGCCAGCTACAAAGCTTTCACATCTTAATTTAGAAGTTTACAAATAATGAAGTCTCTTTTCATTAAAATGAAGGATGCAGGAATAAACTAGAAACTACTGATGTGAGATAAATGTTTCTAAAAGCAAAAGAACTACATCAACCAATATTAAGTTTTCTGTTGGAAAAGTTCATTGTACCTTGAACTGTTAGTCTACATGATCATCTAGATAGGCTCTTAAATAGATGAGCCATGCTATTCCCAACTGTGTCTTAAATTCACAGAGAGTCTCATTTTAGTTTGGCCATTGACCAAAACAATAGATAGATAGATAGATAGATAGATAGATAGATAGATAGATAGATAGATAGATGATAGATAGATAGATAGATAGATAGATAGATAGATAGATAGATAGATAAATAACTCCATTGTCAATTAGCTTAGCCATTTGGAAGTGTGAATAATTAACCTAACTGAACTGTTTTACAAGCCTGGGGTTTTTGTGTCAAGCACACCTGCATTCCTTTGAGAACAGCAGCATAGGAATGTAGCACCATGCACGGACTGGACCTAGTTCCCCTACGCAGATGTAGCCGATGGACAGCTTGGGCTTCATGTGGGTTCCCTAGCAAGGGGAGCAGGGGCTGTCTCTGACATGGACTCTGTTGCCTGCTTTCTGATCACTCCCTGCTGGCTGGTGGGGCAGCCTTGCCAGGCTGGGGTGGGCTGTAAAGGAGGAGGCTCCCCTTTTCTGAGGAATAGGGGTGGAGGGAGGAGGATATTCCTGCCTCTGCATCTGCTGGGATTAAAAGGTATGTGCCACCACAATCTGGCATTCAAACACTGCATCTAAATCACCACACAGAGGGCTCCCTACAGTTATTCAAAACCCTATGAAAGGAAAACACAACCTCTCCTAAAGTCCTGAATAGTGGTTAGTAACCATATATTTAAAAAAAAAAAAAAAAAAAAAAAACACCTTTGTTTTCCGCCCCCTCCCCGAATGGGCCAGCAGGTAAAAGCGCTTGCTGCTGATCCTGAGTCCTGGAGGACCTGAGTTCAGTCCCCAGGATGCACATGGTGAAGGGAGAGAACTGATTCTTCTACCCTCCACACACGTGTGATGGGGTATGTGCACCCACACATACAAACATACAGAGAGGATAAAAACTTTTACGTTTCCTTTTGAAAAATAAAATCTAACTTTTATATGCTATTTCTGATTTGCAGGTTTTGAGTGTTATTCTTCACTGAGGTGATAAGTGGTAAATGAAAGTATGATAAGCTCTTGGATGGTGGAAATGACATTTAGTCAAAATTCTCACTATCCTGAATAGAAAAGCAGATACTATGAACCATCCATCAGTCTGCACCAAAAGTCATCGCTTCTATAGCTGAGTGCCGTGACAGCATTGGGGAGGCGGAGGCAGGGACATCAGGATTTCAAGGCTGGTCTTAGGTACATAGACAATTGCAAGTCAGTCTTAGGCTACATGAGACTCTGTCTCAAAAAAAAAAAAAAAAAAAAGCAACAACAATAAGAAAAGTCTTTACTTGCAGAAGCTGCTGTTAGAAAACATCTGAGATTTTTATTTTTATTTTTTTAAAATGCAAATCCTATAGTAGCTAAACAGAAACACCTAAAGGAAAGAAAGATTTGAAATTAAAAAAAAAAAAAAAAAGAGTTGTCTGCTGTTTGGAGCATGTTTCAAGGTTGGAAGCTGAGTTTTAAGACATAAGTATATCCTAAAAAAGAAAAATAGCCCAAATGTGGTGGAGCATGCCTTTAATCCCAGTGCTCTGGGCGAGGCAGAGGCAGGCAGGTCTCTGTGAATTCGAGGCCAGGCAGGTCTAAAAAGAACCCAGGACAGCCAAGGCTACAGAGAGAAACCCTATCTCAGAAAGCAAAAAAAGCCCAACTTCCCTTTGTACTCTTTAAGTTTCAAGTATACAAGCTGGAGCAGGAAGCAGGAAACAGAGAGATGAGAAAACCCCATTTGAACAGCTAAATGAATCTGATATGAGGGCAGATTCCCTCTTCAAAGCAGAACTCAGTTTCACATATTATAATATCCTGTGCCACAGAACAGTGATGAGACTGAATAACGCAAAATAGTTTCCAATTTCATTTTCATCTCTGCTTCTATCTCCCCTTGCCCTCCCTATTTCTTTGGTATGCAGCTACACAAGATTCAAAAGCTTTTACAGATTCCAACCAAACTGAAAGGGAAACAAACAAAAAAGAGTTCAAAATTTACTCAGAACATCTATGTCTCTCCCACTGGTCTTTCCTACCATCCCATCTTCAGATGTTGGAAGAGGTTTTTTTAGGATAATAATATATGAGCCAGAGAGGTTGCTCAGTGGTTAAGAGCACCGGATACTCTTCCAGAGGACAGAAGTTCAGTTCCCAGCATCCACATGCAGGCTCACAACCTATAACTCCAGTCCCAAGGCACCCAGCAGCCCCTTCTGGCCTCCACAGGTCCCAGGCCAGCACGCTGCACACAGACATACATGCAAGCCAGACATCCATATTACATAAAATAAAGCAACACATTTTTTAAATAAAAGAATAAATTTGGAAGGCTCTAAATTATAATTAGAACCCATGATAAGATATGGACTGAAAACCCTGCCCTCTGGTCTGCGGAGCTCAATCACACTGAGTGTGTCTAACCCACGTGGGCTAGTCACAACTCCAAGAAATATTTTCTTTCGTTACCACCACCAAAGGATATGTGTTTGTTGCTGTGAACTTTTCAAAAAGCAATGAAGAAAAGACTTTCCTACAGTCAGCTGGAACACACTTACTGTTCCCAAATTTACCTACAAAGTGAAAAAAAATGTCCCTTGCATTTTTATTTTGTGTATGGCTGTCTTGCTTGCATGCACACCTAGTGCCCGTGGAGGCCAGAAGAAGACCTCAGATCCCATGGGACTGGAGTTACAGAGGTTGTAAACTGTGATGTGGGTGTGGGAATTGAACCCAGATCTTCCGGAAGAGCAGTCACTGCTCTTAACCATGAAGCCATCTCTTCAGCCACCCCTATTCCCTCCCTAACATCTTTTGATGTAAAATTTCTTAAACTTTTCTTTTATGAGATATTGCCTTTTTTTCTACTCCTAAGATCAAACAAAATTCCTTTTTTTAAGAGTCTAAATGAAGGATTTTTTTTTTATCTCATAAAACTATTTTTAAGTCAATTAATTACATTTTCATGGCTTTACCTTGAGTTCCATTCAATCTTCTTTTCGACGCTAAGACTACTATAACCTGGAGATACTTTTGCTGAAAACCAGTAACTTACAAAATGGAAAAGAACCTGAAAGATGACAAAGCTGCTACAAACAATGCCGATGACCAGCGTGGTATTGGCCTCCATATTTCTTCAATCTGTTAAGAGAAAGGATGGCTGTGAGCTGATGTCAAACAATAAGCCTACAATATATTTTAAATTTTTAATAAGTGCATATTCATGTCAGTATTTTATAGAAGTATTTTATTTTAGCCTCCTGTTTCTTCACATTTATTATCCATGTGTCATATCATACATTTGTCATTTAAAACAAAAATACATTAAAGGTCCCTTTTTAAGTACCTAAAAGGTACTGTGGTACTTTAGAGATCTCCAGATCATAAAAAAACATTTTAACAATAAGATTCAAACTTACCTTATTTAGGAGTTTAATACTAAGAGGGAATTTCAATTGCTGCAATTAAAATTATTCTTTTAACAATATTTTAATTATATATAGACAAATCACCTGATTTCTCTTTGACTGAGTTTTCTAATCTATAAACTGAGAGAGTTGGTCAGATAATTACTAAGAAACATTTAAGGCCAAAATCATAGAACACTGCCTGCAGTAACAAATAAAAAATAAATCATAAAGTTAAAAACTGATTGTATTGTGAAATACAATATTGAAAACAAAGTCTGAATTTTAAGAAGAAATAAGTAATTAAAATGAACCACAGGGCCTGAGAGATGGCTCAGCAGTTTAAGAGTCCTTGTGACTTTTGCAGAGGGCCAGAGCTTAGCTGCCAGC
Organism: Psammomys obesus; assembly: GCF_907164565.1. Classification (NCBI taxonomy): domain Eukaryota; kingdom Metazoa; phylum Chordata; class Mammalia; order Rodentia; family Muridae; genus Psammomys; species Psammomys obesus. The sequence goes on from NW_026596095.1 coordinate 9,141,088, forward strand.
ACCCATGTAGGGTGACTTAAAACTACCTGTAATTTCAGGTCCATATTGTCCAACACTCTCTTCTGGCCTCCACGGGTACAGGATTCATATCTACACAATGATACACAGACATACATGCATACACACAATTAAAAATTAAATGAATATGCTGGGCAGTGGTGGCTCATGCCTTTAAACCCCAGCACTGGGAAGGAAGTGGTAGGTAGATCCCTGAGTTTGAGGCCAGCCTGGTCTACAAAGCAAGTTATAGAACAGCAAGGGCTAAACAGAGAAACCCTGCCTCAATAAATAAATAAGTATCTTTAAAAACAACAAACAAATAAAGAAAAACCATACCACTGGAATTATAAGTTAGTGGTAAAGTTAACATTTTTCTTAGATCAAAGAGCCTCCATAACTTTTTAACCTGGTTTTTTTTTAACCATTTTTAACTGTTTTAAATAAATAAATAAATAGATAAATAGACAGATAGATAGATAAATAAATAAATAAATAAGTAAATAAATAAGTAAATAAATAAATACATAAATGAGCTTTGGTTTTAAAGAACAGCTAGCAGAAGCTGGGTGTGGTGGCACAGGCCTGGAATCCCAGTATTCAGGAAGGCAGAGGCAGGTGGATCACTATGAGTTCTAGGTCAGGCTGGCCTACAAAACAAATCCAGGACATCCAAGGCTACACAGAGAAACCCTGTCCTGAAAAACAAAACAAAACAAAAATAAGAACAGTTAATGGAAAGAATAGTAGTATCTACATACATGTACACATACATACTTGAAGTATGTTTTCTATGTTGTTGGGCTGAACTTTATTTGGGCTCCTAAAAAAAAAAATCTTAGGGCTGGGCATGGTAGCACACTCCTGTAATCCCAGCACTCAGGAGGCAGAGGATCTCAATGATTTTGAGGCCAGCTTGGTCTACAAAGTTAATTCCAGGACAGTCAAAGCTACATAGTGAGAGACTTTCAAAGAAAGAAAAAAACAATCTTAAGGACATTCAGACCAAAAAGTGCTAAGGCATTTGCTCATATCCAGTAGCCCACTGTTTCACTCTGCCAGGTCCTCAGAAGAGAGGGAATGAATCAATATACATTTCCAAGCTCCTAATTTAAAGCAATAAAGTCACATACTGAAGCCAATTCAGCAGAGGAAAACCAAGTCACTGCCTGAGTTAGCAATAAGCCCACTTCATCCCCTGCCAACCAAGATATCATGATTTGACTCCGTCTCCCACAGGGCTCCTTCTGACAGAATTCATACGTCTGTAATGAATTCTCTTACCCCTCTCTCCCTCTCTCATCGCCCCGCCTCATGTGTTTGGTAAAATTATTGATATTGTATTCTTCTCTGTAAGACCCCATTAACTTTATTGCTCATTTACTTCCTTTTAGTTCAATGTGTGTGTGTTGGGCATTACGAAATTAGTCTGTGGCCTCTTAGCCTTGGCTTACTATTAACCAAACAATACATAAAAGTAAACTTTGTACATCAACAAACGCGTTATGATGTGACTACGTGGGACCTTTTTCTAGAGATAAAGCAATTGCAAAAAGTAAATAGCTACTTAAAGAAAATGGAATGCTCAACTAGGAGGCACTGAGAGTATACACTCAACAGTAAGGACGGTTTGCCTGAAGGCTTTGGATGCTCCTCTCTGGCCCTGGAACAAGGGTTGCTGGTAGACTTTTATTAAAATTCAGTGCATTTCTTGAATGCGTCCTAAAAGTTGTCATAAAACTTATTACACATTGCCGGGTGCAGTGGTGCATACCTGCATTCCCAGCACTAGAGAGGCAGAGACAGGTAGATTTCAGAGTTCAAAGCCAGCCTGATCTACAGAAAACATGTCTGAAAAAAAAGAAGAAAGAAAAAGAAAAGGAAAAAAAAGGAAGAAAGAAAGAAATGTAATATGGGGACAAGAGAGATGGCTCAGAGTTTAAGAGCACTGACTATTCTTCCAAAGGATCTGGGTTCAATTCCCAACAAGCACATGGCAGCTCACAACTGTCTGTAACTCCAAGATCTGACACCCTCACACAGACATACAAGAAAGAAAGAAAGAAAGAAAGAAAGAAAGAAAGAAAGGAAGGAAGGAAGGAAGGAAGGAAGGAAGGAAGGAAGGAAGGAAAGAGAGAGAGAGAAAGAAAGAGAGAGAGAGAGAGAGAAAGAAAGAAAGAAAGAAAGAAAGAGAGAAAGAGAGAAAGAAAGAAAGAAAGAAAGAAAGACAGAAAGAGAGAAAGAGAAAGAAAGAGAGAAAGAAAGAAAGAGAGAAAGAGAGAAAGAAAGAAAGAAAGAAAGAAAGAAAGAAAGAAAGAAAGAGAGAGAGAGAAAGGAAGGTAGGGAGGGAGGGAGGGAGGGAGGAAGGAAGGAAGGAAGGAAGGAAGGAAGGAAGGAAGGAAGGAAGG
>NW_026596095.1:9143502-9158041 GCF_907164565.1 Psammomys obesus
AGGAAGGAAGGAAGGAAGGAAGGAAGGAAGGAAGGAAGGAAGGAAGGAAGGAGGGAGGGAGGGAAGAAAAAGGAAGGAAGGAAGGAAGAAGGGAGGGAGGAAAGAAAAAGGAAGGAAGGAAGGGAAAGAAAGAAAGAAAGAAAGAAAGAAAGAAAGAAAGAAAGAAAGAAAGAAAGAAAGAAGAGAAAAGAAGAGAAGAGAAAAGAAAAGAAAAGAAAAGGAAAAAAAGAAATGTACTATGGTCCCAAAAGGTGGCTGAATGAATGGAACCTGTCACCAAACTAACCACCAGAGGAGAAAATCGATTCCTGCAAACTGTCCTCTGACCTCCACATGCATGTCTTAACACATGTTTGAGCACAGAACACGTACACACAGATGCACACACAGATGCATGCATGTATTCACACATACACATTAAATATAAATTTTTTAAAAATGAAAAAAAAAATACATTACTTCCCCCGGTCCTAGTTTTTGTGAATCATTTGTTATAGTGGATGAATATATATACACATACACACACACAATTCCTTATTTCATGTGTTTTAGTGTTTTGCCTGCACGTATGCATGTATCTACACCCACTGCATGCCTGGTGCCTGCAGAGGCCAGAAGATGTCATCAGATCCCCTGGAACAGGAGTTATAGATGGTATGAGTTGCCACATGGGTGAGATTAGATCCCAGGTCCTCTGCAATGACAGTAAGTGCTTTTAACTGATGAATCCTCTCTTCAACCCCCAATATTTTATCTTTTCTGTCTTCTTGGTATTTGATGAAAGTTTTTCTTTGCCAAAGGGAGAAAAAAAGTTTTATTTATAACTAAACAGACTACCATACATTCAAGCTGTGGCTTCTATTAAAGGCTCAGTAGACAGAAGCTAATTAAATTGTTCTCCTCCCAGCTCTGCTTCTTAATAAGCAGCTGCTTGTTTAATCGGCCATGCCAAATCAAGGACTCATCTAGAGATTATTACAAATGTCTCCCAGAAAACTAAGGCCTCTTGGTAGCAGCAGTTGCCCGTCCTTTCACTTCAGGTTCCTAAATCAGAGGAATGGTAAAAAAAAAAAAAAAAAAAGGACAGAGAAAATGACGCCTAATATTAGCCTAGATGAAGGACCTTGGCAATCGCTAAGCACAGGAAATCACAGTGAGTGCAGAAGCATTCAGCCTCATTCATGCACCTCTACATGTGGCCAGTGGCTGGCAGGAGGCTAGGAAGCCGGCCTAGTGGGAACTGTCCTAGAAAAGAGCAGCTGAAACAGATAGGGAAAACACACACAAGTGCTGAGAAATGAATTCTACCATATAATTAGCCGTCTTGATTCACAAGAATTGGAGACACTAAAAACACTTCTATTGTTTTGCTGAGTACAATGATGCTTGCTTGTCCCTTTCCCACAAGATGGCACAAACTTTCAGAACAAGCTTAGACCTCCCCCCTCGCTATGAAAGGCTCCTCCTGAAGGAGGACGCTCGTTCTCATTTCTGGAGGCATCGTCCTGGAAACAGCAAAATGAGCTGATGACATCTTCACTTCAGAACCAACAATACGTCCAACATTTGTCACCTGTCAGCTATATACCAGGCTTTGTGTTGGTGCTTGGAGTGCTAAATGGGAGACACATTTGTGAGCCAGTAGGGAGGCAAGGATCTCTATAGCAAATTCTAAAATTCGGGTGAAGTGAATGAATGCTTCATGCTCACTAGGAAGTAATACCTAGCAGGGACAGTGCACAGGGGAACGATACCTAATGGTACTCAATGACTTGAATAAAAGAGGATATAAGGGAAGGAAGAAATTCTTTTTGTGTGTATATGTGTGTGGGCAGGTGTGCAGAGGCCAGAAGACAACCTTGGGTGTCATTGCTTAGAAACCATCTTACCCTGCTTTTTTGTTTTATTTTATTTTTTTTTGTTTTTGAAACACGCTGTCTCACTGGCTTATAGCTAGCCCAAGTAACTACTAGCTGGCCAGTGGGCCTCAGGGATCTGCCCGTCTCTTGCTTTTCCAGAACTGACATTTTTCTTTAAACACGGGTTCTGAGACTCAAACTTAGTTCCTCACATTTGTCTGGTAAGCACTTTACAGGCAAGAGCCATCCTCCAAACCCAATAACTTCCCTTTTATTGAAATACTGATTAGATGCTTTGAGGCGGAAGCACAAACAACTCAGTTCCCCAGACAGCGGATCTCGTTCTTCAGAAATAACTCCTCACCCCCAACCATAACCCAGACTCTTATTTCCCTCAGTTCATTATCCTCTTGTAAGTACAGGGATTTCTGAGGGAATACATCTGGATCATCAGAGCTGCTTCCATGAAGACATGCACGTAAGAGCCACTGCCATGATGTGTAGTACTAAAAACCCTTAAAGGGGCATGGGGAAGAGCTGTGTGTTTGTCTTTAAGAGCAACAGGGCAGAAGGAAGCTAAGAACAATGCCTCACTCATGTTTAGCATTCCTTTTCCATCCCTAGCAAGCTCCCTTCCCCGTTTCCCACATTTATTCCAGATTCACATGCCAGCCAATCTCCAATTGTCCTCTCTTCTAATAGAAACATCTCTTCCCATTTCACCTAAAAAAAGAAAAAAAAAAAAAAAAAGGGCTACCAGGCATGGCCTCTCTTTAACTTGACAGTGTTTACAGTCCCTCTCTGCACACTAGATTCTGCCTGGTTATGCATCTCTTCCTCTCAACATGGCTCTATAGTTAAATGTGCCTCTGGTAGTCACCCCCTGAAGTACCGGAGTTGGATGGCTCCCTATGGGATTACACAGGTCCCCAGGCTCTATCTGACCCAAGATGAACTAAGCCTAAAGCAGCCCTTCCTCCCTGGCTTCGTAGTTCAGGCACTTCGTAGAATGGCACTATCTCACATCCCACTTCCCATCTCCTAACCTACATCAGCTCAGGCATCCCTGATGCCTTCCTGTGTCACTCCCACAAGCCACAAAATGGCAACCTCTAAAGGACCGGAGGATGTCAAGTAAAGGGTAACTTGATTCCAGCAAGGTTCCGAACACTTTTTATGATGGATTTATGGCTAATTTGAAAAAAGTGACTGGCTAGCAAAACTTGGCAGATCCCGAGCTAGCTAAAGCCCAGAAGCCGGATGTAGGTCTAAAAGCAGAAGTGAGCTCAGGAGATAGTGCATACATGGGGTCATAACTGGATTTCTCTCTTAGCTGACATGGTGACTCCCAACCACAAAAGAAAATTATGGTAGGGTAACTTAAGAGAGAGAGAAAGAGTGAGAGCGAGTGAGAAAGCAAAAGAGAGACTTAATATTGTGAGTGGCACAAATCAATGAGCAGTAAGAGTATAGTAAATAAATCATACACAAGGGAACCAACCTCAGACTCACAATCAGGATAGGAAAGCTGGCAAAGTATGAGGATCCCTTTACCCAGAATTAATCACATAGTAAAGAACTGTTAAAGCGTGTAACTAAAATGGTGGGTTTTAGAAATATAACCTGTCATGAAGAGTTAGTGAGCTTTGGAATGGGATTTCTTTTTTATTATTATTATTTTTTTTTTTTTACAGAGTTGTTTTCTTTTTTTTTTTAATTTTATTTTTCTCATTACTTACATTTTGTTAATTCTGTATCCCAGCTGTGTCCCTCATTCCCTCCCCAGTCCCACCCTCCCTTCCTTATCTCCTCCCTGCCCCTTTCCAAGTCCACTGATAGGGGAGGACCTCCTCCCCTTTCATATGACTCCGTTGTCAGGTATTTTCAGGACTGGCTGCAAAGTCCTCCTCTGTGGCCTAACAGTACTGCTCCTCCCTTGGGAGGTGGGGAGGTCAAAGAGCCAGTCATTGAGTTCCTGTTAGAAATAGTCCTTGTTCCCCTTACTATGGGAAACCAATTGATTACTGAGCTATCACGGGTCACATCCGAGCAGAGGTTCTAGGAATGGGATTTCTTAAAAGCTCTGCCCTGCACACTATCAATGCAGATGCTGAGACTTATGGGCAACCTTTGGGCAGAATGCAGGGAATCTTAGGAAAGAAGTGGGAAACAGTAAGATCTGGAGAGGACAGGAACTCCAAAAGGAGAGCAACAGAACCAAAAAATCTGAGCACAGAGGTCTTTCCTGAGACTGATACTCCAACCAAGGACCATGCATGGAGATAACCTAAGACCCCTGCACAGATGTAGCCCATGGCAGTTCAGTATCCAAGTGGGTTCCATTGTAATAGGAACAGGGACTGTCTCTGACATGAACTGATTGGCCTTCTCTTTAATTACTTCCCCCTGAGGGGGAAGCAGCATTATCAGGCCACAGAAGAAGACAACGAAGCCACTCCTGATGAGACCTAATCGACTAGGATCAGAAGGAAGGAAAAGAAGTCCTCCCCTATCAGTGGACTTGGGGAGGGGCATGCATGCAGAGGGATTGGGACGGGAGGAGGGAGAGAACCACAGGGGGGATACAAAGTGAATAAAGTGTAATTAATTAAAAAAAAAATCTTCCTTAAATAAAAAAAATAAAAAAATAAAAAAGGACTTGAGAAGAACTGGACTGTAGCTCCGTTGGTTAGAGGTCTTGCCTAGGGTGAGCGAAGCCCTGGTTTCTAAACCTAGCACCACATAAAGCAGGTGTGGTGATGTACACCTGTAATCCTAGTGCATCTGTTAGCAGTGTAACTTTGATCTCAGTTACTCAACTGAACCTGGATTTTCCCATCTTATATTAGACACAACAGCAAAGCTGCCTCATGGGAGAATACTTGTGTTCCTTAGGGCACTAAGAACAATACTGAGCATACAGGACCCCTCAGGAGCTTCTGCTTCCAGCACTGTTCACCAGCCTACAGAAAAGGAAATCCACACAAGAGAGATGAGGGCCTGTGTTGACCACAGCTGGCCCTAACTCATCCCTGTTTTTATCAGCCAACACTAAAAATGTTGAGGGTTTATAGTCACACCCACTTACAGTTCACTCACTGTTTCATGCTTAGGGTTCAAAATGTGAGCTCTGGCATGGTGTTCCAGTTGCCACGCCCGATGTCTGATGCCAGGCTGTCCCACCATGATGTAGTGCTAACCCTCTGGAACATGAAGCTGAGATAAATATCTCTACTATAAGAAGAATATACCATACCCCAGGCATGGCATGTTCTCAAGAGAGTAACTAATACAGCAACCCCATACCAGAGGGACTGCACCTGGTGAGCGCGAAGTGATAGGATGCCCAGACTGTCATCTACACCTTCCTGCACTGTAACCACACTACCTTAGCCTACCAGTCTTCGCAGGTTTCACGGTAAAATTTCCAAACCTACAGCCGTCCACTCCCCCTCCCGTGTGTAGTCTCAGCCTCCTACACACACATACTCAAAGGCCAGAAACCAAGCTATGAAAATCTTCAGCAACCTGTTGCCAGACACACAGAACGCTTGCATCACCTAGCTTATCTGCCCGTCTATCTGAAGCCTGCCTCTTTCACCAGAGCACTGTGGAAACAGCCTTTTGGACCTCCTTAGCAATCTTCCGATCTTTATTTTCGCCTCCTTGACTGGCTAACCTATCTTTTCTCTTTGATCCTTGTTCTGTCCTAATTTGTTTATTCCGTGTGTGCGTGTGTATTCGTATGTGTATGTGTGCACATGTGTATATGTATGTGAGCACATGCATACGGCACAGGAGTAGACGTCAGAGGACGATGTGCAGAGAAATCATTTCTCTCCTTCCACCATGTGGGTCCTGGGACTCAGATCTGGTACACCTGCAGGCTTGATAGCAGGTGCCTTTACCCACCAAGCTGGCTGGCTGGCTCCTATATCAGCTTTTAAACAAGCTCAAATCGCCAGTCAAAAACAGACGCCAACAGACCCACAGCCTCTTCTGGGATCCTGTGACGGGTAATGCTATCAACTTGACGGGATCTAGAATCACATAGGAGATAAACCTCCAGGCATATCTGAGGAGATGTGTAGCCAGGGCTAATTAAGGTGAGAAGTCCACCTTCAATGTGGACCACCACTTACTAAACAAAAAGGAGACAGTGAGCTGAGCCAGGACTCGTCTCTTTTCAAGCTAGCTTGCTTTTGCACAAGATAGAGCCCTCAGTGGGTGGAGCTCCTGCCCTGAAGGCACCTCTCCTATAGCCTGGCTGCAGAGCAGGCACAGTCTCCTTAATCGTGCCAGTGTCCCTCCTCTCTACACTACAGGGCACATCTTCCCTTTTCTCTACTTCCTGACTCTGGGTGCAATGTGGCCAGGTGCTCCACGCTGCTGGCACCATCGTGAAGGACTGCGCTCCCAAGCTGTGGGCCAGAATAAATTCTGTTTTCTTAAGCTGCTTTTGCCAAGTACTTTGATACGGCAGTGAGACATCTAACTAATACAATTGCTATGCCTTCTCTCACAATTTTATCTCTTCCTTCCAGTTTCCCCACTCGCATTCTCTTGCTCTACCTGCTCCTCAACAAAGTCCTAGAAAGGCTTGTCCATTCTTTTGTCCATACATTTGTCGTCATTTCCCAGCTCACTTTTCAACCCACACCATCCTTATCCTTGTCCTCATCACTCTCTGGGACTGGCCATTTCTAAAAGTAGGTCAACACTGGCTCCTGCACACAGCGTTCATGCCATCTGACCTCCCAGCAACATCAGACTTCTTGACTGGCTCCTCCTTTAAACTCTCTTTCTGTGTCTTCCCAGCCCCATGCTTCCCTACTCAGCCATTAAGTAAGAGGCTTCTCCAAGGCACTCGGCCTCCTTCCCTCTAACTTCCTCCTACGTGGTTTTAGTCACCCATTAGATGAGAAAAAAACTGGAATTTAAAACATCCATTTCCCAGAGTTCTTGAAGCCCCGAGTACACAGAGCTAACTGCTAACTGCCCTTACTACATGGAGGTCTTGAGGCCGTCGCAAACCAGCTCACAACCTGATCTCTTAATGTCATCTCAGTGTCACCTGCCTCCGTCACCTTCTACTACGCTACCACATCCTATCTACGACAAAGTCCTATAGATTTTACTCCTTAAATAGCTTTCAAAAGATCTGTTTTTTTCTCTAGCTACCGCATCACTTTTCTGGCACGTCTCCACATGCTCTCCTTACTCTGAAGGACTGGAGGGCTCAGAGGAATCTTTTGTGAGAGCATCTCCAATCATGACACCTCTACGCCTATCCTCAAAATCCTTATTTCCCCAATGCTGCCCTAAGGAAGGCTTTGCCTTCTCCAGGCTCATCTGGCTCTTGCCCCCACATGCTACTTCTCCAACTATATAGCCTTGGTGCTGTTATTAAAGGTGCAGGGTCCACTTCCCGCCTCCACGAGCCCTTCATGCATCCTATCCCCCACTCCCAACCCGGCTCCCACACTCCCAACCCTGTTCCCACACTCCCAACTTAACTCCAGGGCTCATCAGTAAACAGGACAACCCTCATTTCCCCATAGACGTCTTCCCTGAACTTCCTTAACAGTCCTTCATAGCTGCAACTCAAACAAATGTGTGCGCCATGGGGACGGAAGGCCGGCCAGGCCTTCCTCACTATTGTAGCTCATGTTTAACGGATGGTCTCCCAAGCACACAACCGGTGTTCAATGTCTGTTACTAATGTTCACAGACATTCATGTTCTTCTTGTTCATTTTATTATTTAATACATTTATTTATTCTTTGAGAATCTCATGCTCATATACATATTGCTCTCATATTCACCTCCTCCCCACCTCCACCTATTCCGAGATCTCCCCGTATACATATACATTACATACATACATATATATATATATATCTCACTCCTGACTTCATGTCTTTTTTTTAATAACCTACAGAGTGCAACTGTGTAGCCCACATACTGATCAACCCAACGAAGTCCTACCAAAACCCATATCCCTAAAGAAAACCAACTCTTTCTTCCCCAGGAGCTGCTCTCCCATCCATGCTGGAAGACATTCCCATTCTAAACGGTGATGTCTATTCTGCAAGTACTTCCTCATTTACCATATATTTTATAAACTGACAACCCAGCTACTACAGGAAGAAATGTATGTTGACGTTGAGAAGACCTCATTTACAAATGTGTCCAAAAGCAGAGTAACAATATAGATGAATTAATGCTGCTACAATATTTTTTCCATCCTTAATTTCCTCCATCCAACATATGACATGCATTCAAAAGTTTCACGTATATATGTAACAATCTGTACTATGTTTTCAAAGTCTTATCAGCTGCCTGGGTACTTATGCAGTTATTTTCCATTCTCATGGGCCAAACATGGAGGATTTTAAATCTCCTCACTGCAAGCTGTAAGTCATTTGTAAACGAACAGCAGATGAGCTACTTACCAAGTCCAACAAACAAACTAACAACCTATTAAAAGCTGAGTAGGGACTTCAGGCTCATTGCAGGATCTGTTTAAATGCTGATAAAATGGCCAAAACCGATTATGGGTTTTGCAATTTCTGTGTAAAGATTAGCCATCGCCACACTTTTAACTTTTCATTCATGTAGAACTGGCGAACATTTAGGCACGCACACATACACAAACATGTCAGCTAACTGCAGTCACAATTTTTGGTTTGATTGATTTTTAATTTTATGTGATATATGCGATTGAATCTGGGGCCTCTTATGTGCAAAACAATGCTCTACCAGGAACTATATCCCCAACTCTTATTTTCTTAAGACAGAGTCTCACAAAGTTACCCATGTTGGCCTTGAACTCATTCTGCATATCCCAGCTTCAGCCTACCAGGTAACTAGGAATACTGACTTGCGCTTACGGCCCTGCCTTGTTTTGTGTTTAATGGGTATTTTGCCAGGACTCTGTGCACCACATGCATGCCCGGTACCCAAGGAGATCAGAAGAGGGTTCGAGTCCCCTGGAAATGGAGCTAAAAACAGTTGTGAGCCAACATGTAAGTGCCAGTAATCAAATGTGGGTCCTCTAGAAGAGTAGCCAGCGCTCTTGATAGCTAAGGGATCTCTTCAACTCTTTTTTCGTTATTTTTAAATTATGCCTTGACAGTTACATGAAAACATTAAGAGAATTACATTCACCAAGTATGCCTCCTTTTTCCTTTCTGAGCATCAGGTACAAGGGCCATCGGCAATGTCTACAGCTAAAGTCTGCAGGGCCTACAAACAGCAGGCAACCCATATAGATCCTCTAATAGCCATATCTCCGTGTGTGTGTGTGTGTGTGTGTGTGTGTGTGTGTGTGTGTGTGTGTGCATGCACGCACATGCACACTCCCACGTGCAAACATATGCTAAGGATGGAACACAGGAACCTGCACATGTTAAGTGAACACTCCACCATTAACCTACACCCTGGCCCTTCCTTTTCTGCTCTAAGACAGGATCTCACTATGTAGACCACTCACTCCCAGATATCTACCAAGGTGTGTGCCACTACACCCAGCAATGGCACCGCTCTTTAACCAGAAGTAAATGAAGGGAAAGTGAACGGCCAGGAAAAGATGAGGATCCCTGGGTTGACTCCCTTTTCTGAAAGGCCTGGTCTTGCCTAGGGTTTAACAAGGAAATGCTCGTTCCCTGCAGGTTCAAACGCTACATGTGAATAAGGGCATCCTTTACGCTTGTTCTCTATTTCCTCGCCCTGTAACCCACCTGCCTAGCAGGAATGAATTCTAAAGGGACAGCGGCTCTTCTCTTTGGCTCACCAGACTGTTTAAGGAATGAACACAAGCCAAGTATTTCTTTTCCTGCTGAAAGGAAATGGAGGAAGCCCTGGGGACATCCAGATGAGGAACCAACCTCCCGGAGAAAGTTACAGCTTATCAGGTGGCAGGGGGCGAGGGGTGACCTTCCAGGAAAGAGACTACCCCGTAGGCACTGCTCCTAACACACACTCTTCCTAAACCCTATCCTCAGGTCAGGACCTCCTGAAGATAGACTGGGGAAGTCACTGGATCTCTCCCTCCCTCTTCGCAAAGTGGTCACCTTGAACAAATCTCCTTTTCCTGCTTTCTGCTATTAATTTGGCTCCTTTAATTGACTTATGAGGACGGGTAGCCAAACCTGGCATAGGGGCATAGGAGCATAGGCTCTTTCCAATCCCTGAGTATGACTACGATCTTCCAACATTTTTGTCGCCAGTAGCCTGTACCAGAATTCAAGTTTAAGACCAACTCTTCAATTCTGCCTACTACAGACCCTTGCATCTGACACTTAGCAGTTGTGTTAATAAACAACACACAACAAGCCCTCCCAACACTACGAAATGATTATAAGCACAGGAGGCCAGGACAGTAAGGAAGCAAAATCTAATCCCTAATTGCGGTTCTCTACATAGCTCCAAGTGGCTCCACCTTGCCACTGCAGGGCAGAGAACGTGACAATTCTTATCTGAAAAGATTTCGCCTTATCCAACTGATCTTATCTCTTTGTTACTATTTAAATGCCTTCTAGGAGTTCTTTTCTGATCTCTGTGCAGTGTGCTCTTCCGTGGTCATTACTGTTGTTTTTATTTACTCTTTTGCTAGAAGGGAGGGACTCTGTAGACTAGGAACACACTATCAACCCAAGGCAAGGCTTGAATTCTTACAATCCTCCTGCCTCTGCCTTCCAAGTTCTGCGATCTCAGGGATGAGACACCACACCCATCCTGAGGTCTTCCTTTCTGTAGTTTATTGTAGAAGGAAAACAGTCTCTGATATTTTTCTCAAGGATCCCATTAGTCCCTGACAGAATTATCTTACATGGCAAGTGTGGAAGTTGCCCTGTCTCCTTTAGTTTCTCCCTGAGAATCCCTGCTCCCTCTGATCAGGTTTTCTTTCTACTACGAGGGTTATTAACTGAGATTTTAACAATTTTTATTCTTATTTTCCTCAACTGCATTAAAGCATTTTATGTGCTTTAGTTTGGGGTGTTGTGTTGTTCTCAGCGCTCAGGACTGAACCTACGAGCCTTCACACGCCCAGGCAAGCACTCGGCCACTGCACTCTATCTCCAGCCCTCTCTGCACTTTCTATTTTGAGACCGGCTCCAAGTTGCCCTGGGCGGCCTTGAACTTTCCATTCTCCCTGCCTTCCCATTACGATTCATGTTCTAGTTTTTAGTTTTCTTCAAAATAAATGGAGTCTTGTATTGCTCTTTGTCTTTCACCTTTTGTCATATTCGGTTGTGGTTTCTCCTGCTTTTCATTCTTCGCACCTGGCATTTATCCCCAGACTTTGCTTGCACTAATGCCTAACAAGAAATGTGGCCCCCACCAGCAAGGACCTCTTCTCCAGATATCCCTCAGCCCCACTGCTTCTCAGCTCCCAACTGCCACTGAATTCCTACCCGTAGGAAATTCAGTTCAGTTTCTAGGGCCCAGAGGCTCAGAATACAGGTGGCACTTGTGACTCATGGGATAAAAGTTGCTTTTTCTCATCTCACCCCACTTAAAGAAAAAAAAAAAAGCTTTCGTTCTTCAAACATCTGAGTTTTGATTACAGCCACTGAATGTCGGATAAACCAGAATGCGTTGAAGCCAGGAGGACACAGTAATTGGGAAGTCACATTACTAACCACAGTAGCTGGCACAAATCAAAAGTGTGGGTTTAGAAGCTGGTACCACTTGAGAGCTTTAATAAAATTAACATTTCCAATGCAATGCTAGACCTGAGTCTTAGGAGACTGTGCTGTAAGGTGACAGAGGGACCAGGTGGCAAAGCACCAGCTGGGAAGGCTCGGAGCCAACTTTTTTCTTCCCAGCTTCTGATATGCTTATTTTCAAATCAGTGCCCTTTCCTTCCCGGAGAGAGATCCTAGCAGGAGCTGTTTGGCTTAGAACATCTCTTGGCCCTCTGCCAACACATGAAATCAAGGAAAAACTGGACAACACACAATTTTTCCCGAATAGTTTCTTCTCTATTTTTAAGAGGGGAAGGTAGAATTGGCACACCCGCCAAGCTTCCCAGGAAGTCAGAATCTGAAGAGCCCGGAGGTTCTTCCCACCTCCCAGTCAACAGTACACTCGCCACCAGAAAATAAGTCCTTGGCGCACTGAGAAGTGGTTGAGGCAAGACTCTGCCTCCTACCTTTGCTTTCCTTCTCCTTCCTGTTCCCCTCAGGAAAGTATTAAATGTGGCTAGAGAAGTTGAAGAGCCAACTCAATAGGTTCCTTAGACTTACTCCATTTGGCTGGAGGAGAATCAACTCCCAGCCCCAATTCTTCCTTTAAAAAACTGTTTGTCACATGTATCCATGTGTTTTGTGTATGTGTTTGAAGGTATGTGCATGCATGCACACTAGGGCACCATGGTGTGTGTGTGTGTGTGTGTGTGTGTGTGTGTGTGTGTGTGTGTATTCGTCAGCACTCAAGGGACAACGTTCAGGAGTCAGTACTTTCCTTCCACCATATGGCGCCCAGGAATCAAATCGGGTTACTGAGCTGGGCAACAAGCAGTTTTACCTGCTAATCCATCTCTCACAGCCCATAATCCCAGCTCTTTTTTTTTTTTTTTCCCCAAGACAGGGTTTCTCTGTGTAGCCTTGGCTGGCCAGGAACTCTGTAAACCAGGCTGGCCTTGAACTCAGAGATTTCCCAGCCTCTGCTTCCTGAGTCCGGGAATTAAAGGTGTGTACCAGCAACACCTAGCCAATCCCAGTACTCTTTAATCCCAGAGAGGCAGAGGCAGGAGGATCTCTGAGTTCCCGGACAGCCAGAACTACATAATAGAGAAACCCTGTCTCAAAAAAAAAAAAAAAAAAAAGAGAGAGAGAGAGAGAGAGAGAGAAAATGAAAAAAAGAAGAAACCCTCTCTTATAGGACACAGTACAGGTAGCCAAGTGTACTAAAGCGTTTAATGGCCACCAATCACTTTGTGATGTGACACTACCATTCCCAACCAAAGATGAATTCTGTCTCTACCTTTACCCATCTGGGCTGGCCTTGCCACCTGCTGATACACAGAATACAGCAGAACAAAAGTCATGAGAGTTACAGAGCAGAAGTCACTCATGGCAACTCTCAATACCTGCTCTTCATGCTCCAGTATTGTTATGCTGGCTATGAGGCCATGAGGAAGAAACTGAGGCTAGAAATTGGGAGCTGGCAGCCAACACTCAAAACCAATGACTGGGCACATTAGCAGGCCATCTGGGATCTTCCAGCCCAGTGACCCTGAAGCTAATGCAACCCTCTTTCTGAGTCTGTACCCCACAGAGGAACTGCCTAGCCAGCCCTCTATATCTCAAGAAATAACATTGTTTTAAGATGATCCATCAAGAACGGTGATCCCTGTGTGATGGCTCATGCCTGCAAACCACTCAAGATTAGAAGGTGGAGGCAGGAGCATCAGGAATGCAAGGTCATCCTTGGCTTAGGGAGTCCAAGGTCCACAGAGGCTTTCAGAGAGCCCCACTCAAAACAAAATAAAATAGAGGTTGGCAGGGCATAGTGCCGCATGCCTTTGATCCCAGCACTGGGGATACAGAGGCCTTCCTGGTTTACACAACTTCTTCCAGGCCAGTCAAGGATACAAACAGAGATCTTGTCTTTAAAAAAACAAATATAGCTGGGCGGTGTGGTAGCACACCTTTAATCCCAGCATTTGGAAAGCAGAGACAGATCTCTGAGTCTGGTCTACAGAGTGAGTTTCAGGACAGCCAAAGCTACACAGAGAAACTCTGTCTTATAAAACAAAACAAATAATAATAATAAAACCAAATAAATATAAATCAGTGCTTCATACTATAAGTCCTTTCCTAAGCAAGAAATATCACACCTAACATCTCTGTCAGCCCAAACCATACAACCTGACATTTTTTTGTATCTAACTTCGTTAAGTACACCTAAATCCTTCTTTTTCTCCTAGGCCTAAAAGCCCTGAAGCTCATCTACATTATGATCTGATTTGAGTCTGGTAGCTTAAACAAGACGTCTCACAGCACAGAAAACAATTGATAGCACAAAGAGACAGATTATAGAATGGAAGAACATCTTTGCTAGCTGATAGGGGATTTTAACAGAATATATAAAGAACTCAAAAAAAAAAAAAAATCAAACACCAAGAAATCTAACCTATAAATGTGCAAGTGACTTTTCAAAGTGACAATTTTTGACAACTCTCAAAGAAGCCCAAATGGCCAGTAAACATATGGGGGACGTGTTTAGTGGTCAAGGAAATGCAAATCAAACTACAAGAATCCAACTCAGCCTAGTCACAACAGCTACCATCCCAGGAACAAACAATCAAAGGTAGTGAGGACGTAGGTGGTGCAGCCATAAGGGACTCACACTATAGGGGGACGTAAATTAGTGAGGCCACTAAGAGAATCAATATGAAGGTTCCTTCAGGGCCTAAAAATAGAACTGCCTCAAGATGCAGCCACACTACTCCCGAGTAGATGCCCAGAGGGATCTAAGTCAGCATACCACAGCATACCATTCTCACTGCGGCACTATTCACAATACCCAGTACGGAATCAACTGAAATGTCTGTCAACAGATGAAGAAAAAGAAAAAAAATGACAGACACAGTGGAGCTCTATTCATCCAGAAAAAGAAAGAAAGAAAGAAAGAAAGAAAGAAAGAAAGAAAGAAAGAAAGAAAGAAAGA
>NW_026596095.1:9158051-9333726 GCF_907164565.1 Psammomys obesus
AGAAAGAAAGAAAGAAAGAAAGAAAGAAAGAAAGAAAGAAAGAAAGAGAGAAAGAGAGAGAAAAGGGCGGGGGGAACAAAATTAAAATTATACCATTTGCTGTGTGAACTAAGCCAAATCCAGAAAGACAGATCTTGCATGTTTTCTCACATGTGGCATCTAGTTGGCTTTTGTTGTTGCTGTTTTTAATGTATATGACTTAAAGGCAGAAGGGGAGAGGGAAGACTATTTGGAGGAAAAGAACTAACTTCTGGGAGAAGAACAAAAGAGGGTAATATGTGGAAAAAATAACAAGTATTACATATTCTATCAAGTGTGGAATCTACAATTTATAAAGGTACAAATGGTAGCTCTTTAGCATGCAACTTCCACACCTCTGTGTATGCATAGCATTGTACTTGGCTCACATTCACCTCCCAGTATCTTCTCTTTTCCTGAGGCACCTCCCACCCCCCAGCCACACCAAGGCCTAGAAACAGGACTATTTGAGAAGAATAACATTTTAAAAAATAATAAAACAAGACAGCCAAAGGACACATTGTTAGGTAGCCTTGTATTCTGCTCCTCAAGGGTCATTAAAACTGCCAAAAGGACTGAGTAGATTCTCTTCTAACCTCCTATGAGGCTGGCCTCACCTAATGCCGGACCTACCTACACTACTAGCCAACGAACTTGATGCGTACCAACCTGATTGAGCATCCGGCGTGGAATGTGTCAGGAGGTTGAAGACAATGATGTGAGGATTTGTTCTTGTTTTGTTTTTTGTTGTTGAGACAGGATCTCTCTACATAGAGCCAAATATGTCTTGGAACTCGCTATGTAGACGAGGCTGACCTTGAAAGTACAGAGATCTGCCTGTGAGATTAAAGGTGTGTGCCACCACACCCACAGGGGTGTGTGTGTGTGTGTGTGTGTGTGTGTGTGTGTGTGTGTGTGTTTTTAACCCACTTCATAACCTAGTGAGCTAACATGAAAGTCAAAGCAGATGTTTCATTAACATCACACATTTCAGGCCTCAAGTTTAACTCACATTTGATTTAAAAAACACAAGTGAATCATGAAAAAAGAAGTAAGCATGGCCCACAGCCTCCGTCATGGAGAGCGGTCCAGAAAGCCTGGCTTGAGGATACAGGTCTGTCATTCCAGCTACTTGAGAGGCTGAAAAGGAGGATCCCAGGTGAGGCCTGCCTTGGCTACAGAGATCTGTTCTAGGGGCCTGTTACTGAGACAAGTATTTGGTGACTCCAGAAGCCCAGATCCTGGTGGCTTCTGGGTGGTGCCCCAGCTTTATGAACCAGGATCAGGCTGACATACTCAAATCATATACTGTGTACTGCCTTGTGAAGGCACTGTCCAGGATGAGTATCACGTTGCTGTTTATTTTGGTCATGTGTCCCTTTAGGTCCTGTTAAAGCTATTTCTGGGTTAAGCCCATGAACTTACACCTCACCCTACTGACCTTTTACTGAGCGCCCCTGGCTAGCATCAAAGAACTTGATCCGAAATGCCATCAGAAAGTCAAACCGCCGGGTTTTACTATAAGAAGCAAGATGATTGGTGTATTCACCACGGCTCTGCAGATAGTGTTGCTTTGATTAAAAACTCAAAAGAGAAATTCATCTTCTGTTGGTATGTGTGATTGTGTAGAAGCCACAAGTTCACAGCCAGTGTCTTTCTCAACCACTCTCCACCTTGTTTTCAAAGACAGCATAGCCCACTGAAACTGGAGCTCAGAGACTGGCTAGGCTAGCCAGCCAGAAAAGCCCTGGGACCCTTGAAACCAGAACAGTCAGAGTCCTCTGCTCTGGTCTCCCTGCCCAGGATCCTGAACTGAGTTACAGATCAATTCTCTTTGGCTACTGCAGTGCTACAAACCAGAGCTTGTAGCAAGAAGAGAACAGGAGTTATACTAGGCAGCCTTTGCCTTTATGTTTTGTTTTCCCCCTAAATTTATTTTCTGTTGCTATAGTGTATAAATGTTTTCAAGTTGTCCCAAATCCCCTCTCCTCCCAGCTCCAATGCTATAACTGAACGCATGGTTTTGTATATGGTAGGCAAGCTTACCACACCACTGAGCTACATTCCGATTCACCCACCCACCCTCCCATTCACTGATCCATCTGCCTGTCTACAGCAGGGTCTCATAGCCCATACTGGCCTCAAACTCCTTATGCAGCAGAGACTGCTCTTGAATCTTCATTATCCTGCTCAGCTCCGAAAGGTCTATGATTACAGATGTGTCACCACACCTGGTTTCCTTTGACCCACTTGGAGAGTGGAGATGGAGATCTTACTAAGTTGCCAATCCTCTCGCTTCTGACTCCCCTGGCTGGGAAAACATTTATTACGTTGGGCCATACGACAGCATTATCAAGCCCTCCAAAACCACAATGTCTTCAGGGTTTGTTTCTGAGATGTGGATCTAGGAGCTGCCAGAATGCCGCCTCTGCTTCGGAGATGAGTCTTTCCTCTTGGCCTCCCACTCCAATCTTTATCTTGCCCCACACCACTCCATTTTTCTACAAAACATGTAAGAAATCTCTTTGGTAATACAGGCTTTCAAAAACATGAAACACGGGCCTGGAGAGACAGCTGGCTTGCTGGGAGTTTTGCTCTCCAGCTTCCCCTGTGAGGTGGTTCCCACCTGCAGAGACAGGGGGATCCCAGGCGTTTTCTGGCTAGCTAGTCTACCCAAACACTGAATCCAGTTTCAGTGGGTGATGCTGTCTTTAAAACCAGGGTGGAAGGGGCCAGGTGGGCGTGACAGAGCCCATGCCTTTAATCCTAGCCTTGGGAATCAGGCAGATCTCTGTGAGTTCCAGGCCAGCCTAGTTTACAATCGTGAGTTCTATGACAGCCAGAGCTACATGGCAAGACCCTGTCTTGAAAACAAACAAAATTTGTAGAGTGATGGTGAAGCCATGGATGTCCTGGATTGCTTAAACACACACACACACACACACACACACACGTCCCATTATACCTACACAAATATGAAAATAAATATGTACAGCAAATAAAAAAATAAAAGACAAGTGATACTGCTTAAACTGAGCAAAACTGTAATCTCTATGAGTCCTTAGAACAGCATTAACAAAGCTGGGTGTGGTGACACCTGCCTTTAATCCCAGCATTTAGAAAGCTGGGATTTAGGTGGGTCTCTGAGTTCTAGGCCAACTGGGTCTACAAAGTGAGTTCCAGGATAGCCAGGGCTGTGTTACACACAGAAATCCTGTCTAGATAGATAGATAGATAGATAGATAGATAGATAGATAGATAGATAGATAGATAGATAGATAGATAAAAATCAAGTATCCGTAGATGTGTGCTCAGTCTCCAAGTGGGTTCCCTAGTAAGGGGAACAGGGGCTATCTCTGACATTAACCTAGTGGCTGGCTCTTTGATTACCTCCCCAGGGGGGTGGGGGAGCAGCCTTGCCAGTCCACAGAGGAAGATAATGCAGCCAGTCCTGATGAGACTTAATAGAGTAGGATCAGAAGGAAGGGGAGGAGGTCCTCCCCTATCAGTGGACTAGGGGAGGAATATGGGAGAAAAGAGGGAGGGAGAGTGGGCTTGGGAGGAGATGAGGGAGGAGGCTACAGAGGGGATACAAAGTGAATACATTCTAATAATAAATAATTTTTAAAATATTTTTAAAACAAAAAAAGACACATTAACAAATTACAAAATTTGATTCAATTTTTAAGTGACCCAATACTTTTACATGTGTTAGAGCAATCATGTTAATCAAGCAAGACTACTTTTAAAAACTGTCCTGGCTAGGTATGGTGGCCCATGACTTTAATTCCAGCACTCCAGAGGCAGTGGCAGAGGCAGGCAGGTGGTTTGAGGTTAGCCTGGTCTACAGATTGAGTTCCAGGACAGCCAGGGCTACTCAGAGAAACTCTTGCCTTAAAAAAAAAAAATCAAAAATAAATAAATGAATAAATAAATAAAATAACCTGTGTCCCTAAGTAGAACACTCTTGTCTAGGGGGCTTTCAAATTAAAAAAAATTAAAAATTCATCAATTAAAATTCCTTCTTGCTGTCATTCCATTAAATAAACACATACCAAGACAGAAGCCATTTTCAATGCTCTCGAAATATATTGTTCTTTTTTTTTTGCAGAGTAGCACTGGGGCTAATACAGAGCTTTAAAAGGCTGTCTTCCCTACTGTGTTCATCCTCAGCCCCAAAATATAGCTTTCAGTGGATTTTTAAGTCTGCTTGGAAAAAATTTGACCAAGATAAGTTTCTCCTTATATCCCAAAACTAAAGATTAAATTAAAGCCAATATAGAAAACTCATCAGCAAACCAGGTGTGGTGGGGCAGGTCTTTAATCCCAGCACTCAGGGGAAGGAGAAGCAGCTGGATCTCTGTGAGTTCAAGGCCAGCCTGTTCTACAATGGGAAACCCTGTCCAGAAAAAAAAAAAAAAAAAGGAAGGAAGGAAGGAAAGAAAAAGAAAAAATTCATCAGTATATAGTTGTCTCTAGAATCTGGGATCCAAAATTGGGAGTAGCTAGGCCTATACCCAAAGTTGGAGGATATAAGATAACCAGAATTGAAAGCATTGGACAAATGCCAGACAGACAGGCAGACAAGAAAGGGTTGAATTTAGGCACCTATAAAACAGTGAGAATTGCACACATAAGGAATACAGATGGTTCGAAAAGAGGATCCAACTAGGTCGAATGTCAATGACAAAGCCAAGCAGTACCTAAGCAACAGGCTGATACCTGGGTACTTCTTTCTGTAGGCTTTGCTTTATTTTACCTGGTGGTGGGAGTCAGATATTAATTGTTATGAAAAAAGAAATCAAAAGACCAAAGACTAGTTTCTACCTTTGGTCAACTCCAGGGCACACAGTAGAATTAGCTGCCTGACACTGGTTGTGGCAGATACTTGACGTCTGGGTAGCCTGGTCATGTTATAAAAGAGAATGAGAAAACTGTTCCAATTCTTGGCGAGGCCAGCAGCCAACTCCTTGCTGAGTTCAAGCAGCAAGTGAGGTTCAGAAACAACTAACAACTAAAGCCCCTGAGCTTTGCTCAGAACTTCTCAGAGCCGGGAAATGTGAGCCTCCTACTCATCCTTCCTGCCCACAGCTGAGCCCCTGTGCTCCCCTCAGCGGCCCACGGAAGCTGGACATGACCTAAATCCATCAGCTACTTTGTTCTGGGCCATTTGTTTCCTCACTTACTCTACAGAGGGAAAGCTACTGCTCCAAAGAAATCTGCTTTGAAATCCAAATGCAACATCCTTTCCACACTCCTTCCTCCTCACCCTTCAAAAGCAATTGCTTGGCTCTGAGATGAACGAGCGAGTGGGAAGTCCCTGTTTGCATCTGCCCCATCCAGATGCCTTTGTCTCTATGAGTCTCACACCCTCACAGACCAGAGGGTCCCCTCGGACAGACCAGCTTCTCAATCACCTCCCTCCAGTGTCCCAGCAACCCCAACCCTCTTACCCCCCCCATACCCACATACCTCCACTAACCCTGATTTTCCACCAAGTAAACAAACAGTGGAGTGAAGGTTAGGAGTTTCTTTAAAATGCCAACTAGAAACAGAATAAGAGTAAGAATTTGTTTCAGATACTCATACACTTATTTATGTTCTGGGTCTCGAAATAAAAATGCACTTTCTGACATCCCAGCCCAGTAACGTTTGAAAGAATTCTGACAGGCCTGGGACACTGGTCCCATTGTTCAGCATCTCCTTTCTCCCCTGTGGTTCAAACTCTGAGCAGATGTGCAGCTATCTTCAGGCACTATTTTCAAGAACACGGGCCTTGTACGCCGCTTTACAAGCTCTGGGTATCCACAGCATTATGTCTTCTAACCACACCCATGCACCCTGAGCAAAGAGACCCCTTTCCATTTCCGAAATTATCTTGGCTTATCCGGCCGGGGATATGCTGCGACCTCCAAAGCCTTCCAAGGAACAGCAGGCCTCAGAGCAGCAGGCCTCTATTTCTCAGCGTGCCACCGTTCATCCCTAAGAGAAAGACACTGCCAGAGTACTACTTATATGAGCACATCAGGAAAGTGAAGTAATTTTCTAAGGAAGCCTAAGGTACTCTGGCAGTGTCAGGTGAATACAGCTGTCCCTACCACCCAGATCAAGTCTGTTTGCCATCCCAAGGCCATATGGAATATCTACCTCCCATAAT
This sequence comes from Psammomys obesus, assembly GCF_907164565.1. Lineage (NCBI taxonomy): Eukaryota > Metazoa > Chordata > Mammalia > Rodentia > Muridae > Psammomys > Psammomys obesus. The sequence goes on from NW_026596095.1 coordinate 9,164,227, forward strand.
GTTCTCTTTTTCCCTCACGGGGCAAAAGGAAGTAGGGAAAGCACTAGGAAACTGTCTCCCCATGGTGAGAAATCTTCCTTGCTCAAGGACAGCGGCACGAGCTATCCGAGCTATCCAACCTAACTCTCATAAAGCTACCCTCCAGGAAGCCCTCCCTTTTACACATGCCCACTATTCTAATTAGTTCACTAACTACCTCAAAAGAAAAACTGCAGGAAAAAAAATAAGTTTTCTGTACGTCAATGTAGACTGCCCAGCTAACCCTTCTCAGGAATACTAAAGCGCAAATGAATCTTTAATCTGTAAGACAGAGAACATTAGCTTGGAAGCTGGGCAGAGGGAGAGCTGAGGCCTGAAGGGTTTCTTATAAACGAAATTGTGTGGTGTCCTCTAATAAATGGGGCTTTGAGAAGAACACAGGCATGCCAGGCCTCCTCTAGAGCACCAAGGGAGGAGTGTGAATAGGTTTGATGACTAGCACACAGTTGCCCTTGATGATGAGGGACAATAAATACCCAAAGAGTGACAGATCAACCTCAAGACTACTCCACCCCCTCTTTGCACCCCAGCCCCTTTCCTGTTTCCCTTCAGAAATCTGGGCTCCTTTGCTCCATTAGCTATGGCAGTGGGAGGGAAGGGAAGCTGACCATCCCTTGTCAAAGGGGTACTTACAAGGAGTGCTCTCACCTAATTTAGCGTAGCACTTCTAAGAGCTCACCTCACAGGGCTTCTCTTCTAAGAGCTCACCTCACAGGGCTTCTCTTGAGAGTCCAATGGAATCTCTACAACGGAGATTCCAGCAAACGATGCAAGGACAGGCCAAATCTTGCACCTTTACTCTGTGAGTCTATTCAGAAAACCCTCAGCACCCGTTCATCCTGTCCATCTTCTCTGGTGATTGATGTTTCAAGCTTCTAACAACTGTCCTCCCCTAGTCACTTCCCAGTGAATATAGGACTTCAGCGGCAAGAGCCATACTTCTTTTTACCCAAGTGATGAAGGCCTTTTACTGGAAGGATCAGAAACACAAAGCTAGTAATAATGACTAAGCAACTGGGTCAAAGGCATCCAGCCCAGACAGATAAAACTCATGAAGGATGACGCAGGTAAAGAGGCAAACACTGGACAGAGGCAGTGTGATGAGAGAGAAGGAGTTGCAGGGGTGGAGGGAAAAAGAAGCACCTTCAAAAAAAAAAAAAAAAATCCTCTGGATCATCACATGGCACAGCAGAGGGAAGCCCCGAATCCTGGCCTTTCAATTGTTCTGGCATTGCGGGTGCACATTTCTAGATTACTTCCATCCACACAACTTAAGGAAATTAAAAACAAGAAGAACACATCTTTAACCTGACAAGAGCATTTAAAACGGGAAGTGGGATTCCTGAATTTATTGACTTAGGAACTACTCACCGATGCTCCACCCTGCGCTACCTGTTCCTACAGAAGCATCTCACCCTAAAAACATCCCCACCCTAGATCTGTTTTTTCCCCCCAATTACCTGACGATGTAAAGGTTTTACTGAATAAAATGACAGACTTGTCCACTTTAGACATTCATTCCCACCATCCACACAAACTCCTCCACATTGCCTCCAAACTTATATCTGGATTAATTTAAACATCAAAGGTCACTTTTTATTATTCTGCAACGTTACATACACGTGCCCACTGACCAGCAAATGCTTACAATTAAAAACAAAACAAAACAAAAAAACACAGGGCAGCAAGTGACCCTTAACTGAACTTAAACAACTCAAACCCACTTTCACAGAAGCTGTCCTACCATCTTGGAAAAGTGGGGAAATAAACACTGGCATTAGAGACCCCCTTTTTCCTGCCGGGGTATGAAAAGGCGCTTAGTTTAATCAACTTGCCAGTGGTCTCAGTGGCTGGAGAGAGAAACCAATTCCCTGTCCACTAGACTTGAGCACTCACGTGGCTAAAAACGGGACCCACTTGAGAGCCACCGGGGGCTTAAATAAAAGCTACTTGTTTTATCAAGAGGCTGGGGAGGAGGGGGCTGCCACTTGCTGCGCTGAGACTGTGAGCCGGTCTCTTGCAAGAAAAGCGTCCCCTGCAGGCCCAGAGGTTGCACCCACCCGCTTTGGGCTCAGACCCCTTAAGCGCCCCTAGCCAAGCAGGAAAGCCGGGACCAGACCCCGCAGCCCGGGAGAACCCAGCGGACTCGGGGCGGCGCGGGGGCCGCGGGCCCCGGACACCATCTGCTCAGAGGCAGGCGGCGCGGGGCCGGCGGCAGGAAGGATGCTGCGCCGCCGCGCACCTGGGGAGCCTCCCGCGCGCTCCCACCCGCCTGCCTCGGGCGCCCGGGCTCGGCCGCGCTAGGCCGGGGCGACGCGGCGCCGTGCCGGAGGCTGCGCCGGGTGAGGCCGCCCTCCTCCCGGATCCCGTCCAAACGGCGTCACCTGTGCCGGGTCCCGGGACGAGTCGCGCGCGCGCGCGGGCGGCGGCTGCGCGGGGCCGGGAGAGCGCGGCGGGGCTCACAGGCGCCTGGTCATCCGGCCCGGCCCGAGGGCTGCGCCGGCCGGAGCCACGCGCGAGATGCTCGCGGGTGCCGGGGAAGCCCGGAGGAGCTGTCGCCGAGGTTCGCGCCGCCGCCGCCGCGCCCGCCTGGACTGCGGGCTCGGGTTACCGCAGAGCGGCTCCTTAAAGGCGCCGCGGCCGCTCGGACTCCGCCAGCGCTCGCCGAGGCTCCGACCCCAGGCCGGAGTGGGCGGGGCCCCGAGGCCGCGCGTGGGGTCCACCTCCCGGCGCTAGAACTTGCGGCTCGGCGGGGGCTCGGCGGCGCGAGCTCCGGCGGTGGGCTGCGAGGGAACCCGGAGAGCTCACGCCTCGCCCCGGGTGCAGAGTGTGGTTCGCGGGCTTTCCCAGCAAGTCACCGACCTCACGAGTGGGGAGAAGGGTGTGAGCCCGCCCCCGCAGCGGTCAGCGTCCCGGCTCGCCACGTAACCAAAACCCTTTCCACCGGCGAATTCTGCACTCTATGCCTAAGTGCCGTGCAAGTGATCGGCATGGCTTGCTTATCGGAAAGGGGATGAAAGGGCAACCGCTGGTTTGTTTTCTTTCTTTCTATTTTTTTTTTTTTCTTTCTTTTCTGCCACGTCTGCTACGGCCAAAGTCGAGCTCCGCCCCATTCTGGTTTTAGTCTGCAGGTGCGTGCCAAACCGGGTAGGAGGCACATGTGTGGAAGAGGCGTGATGTCTCAGAGCAGCCTCTTCCCAAAACCCTGGAGAACACCCTTGAAGGACCTCAAGTAGTCAGAGAGTGTAGCTCCTGCCTAGCATGCCCAATCCATCTACATCCGGGACTCTCTCTGCGGCCAGGGTGTTTTAAAAGGTCTTGGACTGTTTGTGTATATATACTGGGTGAGTATCCCAAATTGCCAAGTCTTTCTGACCTGCTGTGTCAACCTGACGGAATAAAAGAAAATAATGCAGAGGTACAGATAAGCTGTGTAAATTTGCAAAAAAGCAGTTACAAGTCCTGTTTTTTGAAAAGAGGTAAATTCTAAATGAATCATTTGGAAATTCCACCATTAATGATATAGGGCAGTTGTTTGTGAGAAAAACCTACCAATAAAGCCTACATATTTGACCTAATATGTACACACAGAGAGACAGGTCTGCTGCAGACTTGGGCCAGAAAGTGCCACACAATCTCACACCACATCTGCATTTGTATTCAACAGAGAGCCAGAGAACCGAGATCCCATTTATTAGAACCCAGAGTTCTCTTCAGCAGGGCTGTCTTCAGCTAACTGACCTCACCAAAGCTCACTCCTTCATCTATATAAATGGAACAACACTTCAGTTATGTCTGAAGGCCCCCAATCTTGGCAGAGCTACATAGAAAACTTCCATCGGCTACCAGGTCAGAAACACAACCAGGAAGACCATGCGGAATAGTCCTTACTATTCCATCCAAGAGCTTCAGAGCATTCCAAGGACAGCAGCGCTGTGGCCACACCTGTTTCGTCATAGGTATTTCACAACCTGCATGGCCCTTGACTGTTTTGCTTTGCTCCATGCCTGCTTCATATACTCATGTAGCTATCTCTTCACTCCGAGGGCGTGTGGCGGTTATATGCAGATATCTGTAAGGTTGGTCCGGAAGGGACAAACTTCACGGCGCTATCTCAGGGCTCTGTCTTCTGCGGGCACCCTCCTAGCCTATCACTGTTGGCAGTCAGTTGCTCTGTTCTCCCCTGCTGAATGCACCGTCATTGCCTTGGCATCTGTGATTCTCCGACTCCAACAGCAGTAACCAAACAAGGCAAGCAAACCTACCGAAACACATATACGCCTTCATGTTAGACTATACACTATTCCTTCCTGTTAAACCTCTATGGATACATCACCAAACCGCCAGACTGTTGTCGTGATTATATCAAAGACAAAGACCAAGATCTGAAAAGAGCTCAGGAAATGCTCGCTGAACCTCCAAACTTATTTTTCTCCCCCTCTTCTCCACCCTCCACTTTTTGAAACAGTCTCAGCTAGCCTGGGCTGTCATCTAAATTCATGCAAAATCCACCATAATACACACCCAGCTTGAATGTGAAGACTTTTAAACTATTTTTTTTAAGTGACTTTGGGAGAGAATATATTAACTTTGTATTTCCTGAAAATTTTATGCAATTTAATTTCTTTAGACAGTTCATTTCAAATATTCACCTTTAAATCCTAGTTACCCCTCCCCCCAACACACACACATACACACACATAGAGTTTCTCTGTGTAGCCTTGGCTGTCATGGAGTTGCTTTGTAGACCAAGCTGGCCTTGAACTCACAGCCGTTCGCCTGCCTCTGCCTCCTAAAGTGCTGGTATTCATCAATTCTTAAAAAGAAAAAGGAAAAAATATATATATATACATATATATTCCTTTAGATGCTGCAGATTTCCCCGATGCATGATTTCCCAAAAACATTCTTTACACTTCTAAATAGAACTGATTATAAAACTGAGGCTGAAAACTGCTCTGTCTTTAACAAGGTAGCTCAGGAAAAAACTGCCTCAAGTTCTCGTCTTGCTGTTTAGAGAGATGGTCCCTGGATGACACCGCACATTCAGATCAGAAAGTTTTGGCTAGAGCTGGGAATGGTGGCTCAGAGGCAAAGCCCTTGCCTGGGATGTGCAAGGCCCTGGATTCATCTACAGCACGGGAGTGGGGCGTAGGAGGAGGGACCCAAGGAAGGGGGGCTGGGGGGCTGGTTCAGTTAGTAACAGCAATGAGTAACTACTCTAGGATTTTTAGTATATCAAGAATATTTTTGCCAGATGTTATGAGTATTTATTTAAAATTACTTTCATCTGTATTTTAGGATACTGAGAAACATTATCCCTGTGGGGGTGACATTCTGGGTAACTCTTGAGTCCTTTTTGCTTACATTATGTGTTTTATTTTTTTCTCCCTGAATATATGTGTACTGTTTTTGTTCACATTTGTGTGTGTGTGTGTGTGTGTGTGTGTGTGTGTGTGTGTGAAAATTTTAAATAGTTCTTAAAGCTTCAAGTAAAAGCCATGGCCTCCCACTTCCCACCTATCCTCAGCCACATTCCTCAAGCCCTGCTGTGCGTTCCCTGTTTTCTAATACTGTTCTTACACTGCTTCTTGGTTTTCAACTCTAGACACTGTTGGCTGGCATCTTGTCACAGTGTTTGAGGTTCTAGCTCTTTCCCACAACATCATTGCCACCCATTCCCCAACACCTGCCCTGCCCTTACTCCCAAATTAGCCTCATCACACTCAATAAACAGTAATTAGGGTTTACTCATCCTGACAGGTAAACAGAATGCATTGCCAGGTCCATAGCATGAGTGACAACTTTTTTCTTCAATGTTTCCCCCTGGTGTTGCTTTTTTTTTTTTTTTTTTAGAACATGTATCCAACCTAAATGCTATCCAATTTTTTTTAACATATGCATCAAATACCCATCAGTAACATCTTCCAGCACGCAAATATGTCATTTTGACCATCTTCAGAGGGGTACACAGAACGCACACAGTCTGGAAAATATCTTTTTTCCTATTCTCCCTGTGGTGTTGAAACAGCTGATGTCTCCACAGTTCATACACTTCTCTATCTGACTTCTTTTTCTTACTAAAATTTTATGCTTGAAAGTCTGAAACCTCAACAGGGGATCGAAGCAGATGCTAAGACTCACAGTCAAACTTTAGGTAGAGCACAGGGAGTCTTATGGAAGAAGGGGGAGATAGAAAGACACAGCAGGGGCAGGGGAACAGGAGCCCCCCAGGGAGACCAACAAAGCTAAAAAAATCTGAGCCCTGGGGACCCTGCAGAGACTGATACACCAATCAAGGACTATGCATGGAGAGGACATAGACCTCCTGCTCAGATGTAGCCCATGGGCAGCTCAGTCTCCATGGGGGTTCCCTAATAAAGGGAGCAGGGGCTGCCTCTGTCATAAACTCAGTTGCCTGCTCTTTGACCATTTGCCCCTGGCAATGCTGCTTTGCCAGACTACAGAGGAAGAAGATCTAGGCAGTCTTGATGAAACTTGATAAACTATGGGCAGATGGCAGAGGAGGAGAATTTCCCCCTTTCAGTGGACTAGGGGAAGGGGATGGGGGGAAGAAGGAGGAAGGGTGGGACTGGGAGGAATTGAGGGATATATAATGAATAATTAAAAAACAATACAATAGAAAGAAAGTCTGAAACTTCCCAATAATGTGTCTTTTTTTGTTTCAATGATTATGTTGAACACTGGGAGATTTTCATCTTATCTACAATTTTTTTTCTTTTATATCCTTGAATATTCTTCTCTTCTTCTCTTTCTTCTTCTTCTTCGTGAATTCTCAGTAGTAGTGTATTATCATGTCTATTTTATTCTCTACATTGATTACCCTTTCATCTATCTCTGGCCAGCACTCACACTGAAAATGCTTCATGTGCTGGCACAGCTGCCACGTCAGGGGGAAGGGGAGGCAGGAAGATCGCAGAGGTTCACTGGCCATCTATTTTAACCAAAATGGCAAGCACTTGCTTCAATAAGAGACCCTGTCTCAAAAAAAAAAAAAAAAAAAAAAAAAAAAAAAAAAAAAAAAAAAAAAAACAAAAAAAAAAAAAAAAAAAAAAAAAAAAAAAAAAAAAAAAAAAAAAAAGTGAGGCAGAGAACAGTAGACAACCAGTGTGGCATGACCTCTGATTCCATATGCATATGCACACCTACACACATACATGTACACAGGCACAAAGTGATCTACTTGATCCGCCTTCAGCTCTCAGTAAGCTCTTGCTGCAATCCCTAAGCCCTTGGCTTTTCATGTTAAAGCTTAGATGACACCTAGAAATCAAGAAAATCTGTTTTCCTTCTTTGACACTTAGCTCTCTATTTTGCAATTAACCTCTCCCTCAGTTCATTTCTCCTAATGTAGGTGATGACCTCACCCAATGCTAACTTTATCTCATCTTTACCTTAATCTGTCCTTGCTGTCTCCCCGTGCTCCTAGATAGCAATTCCCGATAGCAATTCCACCGTACAATAGTCATTGAAAACTCTCCGGAGCCCCAGATCTACATTCCTGGTATGCTACTGTTTTCCCAGATCGATGTAGTAAAATGTACACTGCATTGTCTCTCTTCTCCATACTCTCCATCCTTCCACATAGTAACATAGTAACCAGGCCCGATGATGCTGAGCTTCCAGGATCAGGCGTGCATTCAGGGTGGCATGGTGGTAAACCATACTCTTCATTCTCTATCTTTCTCTGTTTTGGAATGATCATGCCTCTAGTCATCCAACTCCAAAACTTCAATATTTGGGGGCCAGTGAAAGAGAGATGGCAAAGTGGGTAAAGGCCCTTGCTGCTAAGCCTGACAACCTAAGTTAGATCCCTGGAACCCCTGAGGAGAGAACTGACTCCCGCAAATTGTCCTCTAATGAGTATGCATGCTGTCCTCAGACTCACTATAGAGTTGAGGGTGACCTTGCACTTCTGATTCACCTCCCTCCACCTACCAAGTGCTGGGATTACAGCCATAGGGAACCAGATCTAGTTAATGCAGTGCAGGGGATTGAACTCAGGGCTACCTTGCCTATCAGACTTAGCTCTACAACCGTATCCTCCGTGTCCATCTCAGTCCTCAACTCATTCCACCTGAATCCAACTACAAGTCATTTCAATAAATCCCTCTTCTCATCTCCGTAGCCTCCCTCCTCCTGTTCTCTCCTTTAAGAGTTTCAACAAGTTTACAAATTGTTTTACACACGTATTTTATTTTTCTTAGTAGGAAACTGGTATCAAAAAGATAGATGCTCCAAGCTATGTTTTTCAAACCATCTGTGACAAAAATAACTAGAATCTTGTGAAAAAAAAAAAAAATATATATATATATATATAGCCTGTTAGGGCTCAGTAAGTAAGGGTCCTTGCTGCTACGACTAATGGCCTGAGTTCAATCCCTGGGACCCATGAGGTAGGAGGAGAAAGCCAACTCCTGCAGCTTGTCCTCTGACTTTAAAGTGCGACAATGCCAATTTTTACAGCTCTCATGAGCAGTGTGACTTAAAAGTATGCTGTTGTCCTTACTCAGGTACGTTAGCTGAAAAGTAGTGATAATAATCTTGTATAGATTTTAAAAACAGATTTCATGTGGATAAGACCTAACTGAGTTACTGTGAGAACTAAATGAACATTAAATGAGTATTAAATGAATCAATGAGCACCAACAGTTTTAGAAAAGAACCCGGGCCTGGCAGCGCAGGCTCTCAGCTGTTTCGGACACTGAAACAGAAGAAGAATCACAAGTTCCAGGCTGTGTTTTAGAAAGAGTTCAAGACCACCTTCCTGGGTAACATTGTGTGATCCAGTCTCAAAATAAAAATTATAGAGCCTGGATGTAGTTCTACAGTAGAGCACTTGCCTAGCATGTGTGAGGCCTTAGGTTCAAGTCTCACTGCTGTGAAAGAGAAAGAAACGTGTAAAGCAAACTAGACTCAGCAAACACTGCCGTATCAAACCAATACTGCTGGGCATACTATCATTCATTATAAGTCCTGTGAGGCTAATTTTTGTCCATTCATGAGTATATCCACTCAGCCCATCAGACCATGTGTATTAAATACCAATTTACACTAGTACAGGCCAGCGGAAGAGATGAGAACTTAGAGAAAACAGACAAGCGTGGATTAAACGTGTAGAATGTTTATAGCAGAAGAGGCTGGAAAGTTGGCTCAGTGAGCAAAGCACTTACTGTGCAAGCACGAAGACCAGAGCTTGACTCCCTGGTACCAATGTACATGCAGCGATGGGCCTGGCAGACTTCTCTGGAGGCAGAGAAGAGGCGCCCAGAGCAAGCTGGCTAGTTAAAATTAGTTATGTCAACAACCTGAGTGCCTCAGTGACTAAGGTGTAGAATGACTGCAGAAGACTCGCAACAGCACCTTCACCTACCCCTGCACACATGAGAACACACACACACACGCACACACACACACGCACACACACACACAAATAATAATAAGAAGAAGAAAAAAACCTCAAAACAGTTTGTGTTGAACCTGAAAGGATGACCAGAGCATCACTAAGGAAGTACACTGTGCTCAAAATTACTGTGCTAGAATAAGACATGTGAGTCTTATCTAATTGCACAGGAGCTGAATAATGACTGTTTATTCTGAGTCCTCACAATGTGTCAGAAAACACCATAAAAAATGTTTATTTGTAAACGTCTTAAAAATTACTCCATAGACCAAGCAGTGGGTGGGAAAGCCCCACGTCTTTCAAAAACCCATTTCCCAGTAGGACAATCAAAACGTTGAGAGCTTAGATCTCACAGGAGAGACTGGTTGGAACTTGGAATTTTAGCCCAAAGCCCAGGCAGATGTGAAGGAAGAGGTCTCCAGAAAAAGAAGGAACATGTAAATCCATAGATGCATAGAGGGACCCGGCATGTCCCCAAGAGCCCCCAGAAGTAGGAATATACAATATGCACTTATAGAAACAGCCACAGAAGCCAAGACCAGTAAGGACACAAGAGATTATGAAAAATGCACTACTATGCCACACTAAATTATGTGGCCTCTGCTAGGGAGATGAGAAGGCAGTGGAGGGTTTTAAGCAGCAGAATGAAGAGATCGAAGATCAAAGACTGAGAAAGAGGAAGGAAGGCAACCTGCCATGAGGCAGCAAGGGCATGGCTCATTGAGATGAAGAGTGTTAAAGACAGATCAATTGACATGGTCATGACCTTGGAAAAGAGAATCCTTGGAGTCACAGTAATCCATAAGTAACTGTAGTAATCAGTATTATAGGGACTGAAGAACTTAGGTTAGTGTCTGATGCTATATTTTAGATCTGGTAGGCACTCAGTAAATTACAGGGTTGTGTTAACATGTTTATTGCTGTAACTATTGTAATATAAATATGCCAAGACCCAGCTTTGGTCTCCTTGAAGGAAGGACATATTAAATAAATACACTTACTGGTGGTGTTGTACTTGGGTCATTTAAAAATTAAACCAGTGCTATGTTTGATTTGTTTAGACACTGTAAGTCAATCGTGTTAAACAGCAAAGTTTCAGAACCACAAGCAGATAGTATGAATGTCATATTAAAGGTGCAGTTTACCAAATCTATCCTGTAACTAACTGTATGTCACACACACACACACACACACACACACATATTAAGATACGCTCTTTTAGAAAGAGTGTACAATTTAATCCCTCTGGTTTCTGTCCCGATATCTACCTTTTCTTCTTTAAACAGGGTCTCACTGTGCAACTCCACCCTAGAACTCACTGTGTAGACCAGGATGGCCTCGATTTCTGAAGGCTGAGATTAAAGACATGAACCACCATGCTTGGCCCCTGGCCTTTCTCTCTCATTTACAATACAACCTTCCCTCAGTTGTTTACATTACAACTATAACCTTGGTCCCTTTATTCTCATGTTGTAGGAGCGGAGTCCCCAAGGTAAAGCGGAAAATAAGATGTCTGGAAAATTGACAGAATATTTTTAAAATATCACTGGAGTTGTGGGATTAATTCTTCAGACCAACTTTACAAAATCCCTTCAGTCTCTTTCCCAAAGCTAGTTAGCTATCATTATTTTCCCCCAAGTTACATTAACAGTGTCTAAACTCAACAAATATTCTTAAAGGGGCCAGATAGTAAATAGGTCAGGATTTGTGGGCCGGATGGTCAGTTACTCAGCTGCACATCTAAGACCTAAAAGACAATACAATTAAATATGTATGGTTGCCAATAAAACTTTATTTACAATAACAGATGGCAAGCTCTTGTTCCTCACTTTGAAGTCAGGAAGTGCTATTTCTAAATGTCACTCTTCAGTTTAGATACTAAATGATTTCCCATTGACTGCCCTTAGGATAAAAGTCAAATTTCTTAACTGAATAAACAAATTACTTCCATTAGCCTCCTTTCCAACCTTAACTCATTTTTCATCCCCAAGTTCCAAGTTTTCTCTTACTTCTACACAATTGTAAATATTGCTTTGGAAGCTTTACATTTCTCTCCTTTCTCTCTCTCTCTGTTTCTTGAGACAGGATTTCTCTGTGTAATATCCCTGGCTGTCCTGGACTCACATGGACCAGGCTGGCCTCAAACTCACAGAGATCCCAGAGATCCACCTGCCTCTGCCTCCCGAGTAAAGGCATGTGCCACCATGCCCAGCCAAGATTTTTTTTTTCTCATCAGCCACACTCCCCACCATCTCTCCCTCACTCACCCACCCACAGCTGAGTTGATGCCATTTGTCCATATGTAATGTCCCACATTATACCTGACTTCCCCCAGGAAGCCTTCAGTGACTCTTCTCAATCCGCTGAGATGGCCGGGATGAATCTCCTGTTAAGCTGAATCTCTTTGAGACCACTGCTGTACTCCCGAGCACTCAAAAGACACAGGGATTATTTTGCTTAAGAGTAAGAAAGTAGGGGTTGGAGAGATGGCTCAGAAGTTAGGAGCACCGTCTGCCCTTCCAGAGGTTCTTAGTTCAATTCCCAGCCACCACATGGTGGTTCACAGCCACCTATACGGGGGTCTGATGACCTCTTTTGGCATGAAGGTGTACATGCAGATAGAGCACGCATATACCTTAAGTAAATAAAATAATAAATAAATATTATTTAAAAAGGAGTAATTAGCAGGCAGTATCCTGAAGGTGAAGATGGAAGGGGCTCCTGGGAGCTTGGTGGCAAATAACAAACTAGGACTGCTTGGTCTCCTTCTTTTTAACCACAATCCTTGCAGGACCAGCTGCTGCTGGCTGTTGTGGTTTTCAGGCAGGCTTAGCAAAGCTCGCATCCTGACACTGCCCGATACTGCGACCAATACAAAGCACATTTGGCCATTTTCCTTTGAGTGACCTTGGCTTGCACTTCTGATAAACACTCCCACTTTAGATATCCTACTGTAGGCATATTCTATGCTCCGCTCCGGGGCTTCGTTTAGTCCTCACTCAGTCTTCATTCAACCCTCACGATAATACCACACAGGCTTCTCTTCGTTACTCTCACTTTACACTGACAAAGCCAATACTGGAAGATGCAGCATGCATCAGAGACAAAGGAAGAGAAGTCTGACTGTCTCTAGGGCCCTGCTACCTCTCACTCCTTCATAGTACGGAGGGCCACATCCACTCCCACCTTTCTGGGTACAGAAGTCGTTTACGGGTCTGCTGCAAGTTTCATCCTGCACTGTATCGACAGTGTGGTTGCATGCAGCAGTGGTTATTCAGCAGAGTATTGGTAAGTACTTCTCAGTGCTTTGCAAGTTTCACAGACCTACACTTTTTAAAAAGGTTATCTCTACTTTGCAGATGAGGCAATCCAGGCACAAAGAAGCAAATGGGGACTCCCCAATGGTGCTCACCCGTAACTGCAACACAGAGGAAGCTGAGGCAGGAGGATCTCCAGTTCAAGGTCTATCTGCCAAGGCTGTATCACAAATTTTTTTAAAGTGTTTAAATATGATCCAAGTCACACAAATAATAACAGTCCACACACCTGGGTACAAAGAGACCAGATGACAGTACAGAGCATCCCTAGGCCCTCAATAAAGTGAAGTGTGGTTAAACTGAACAACCTGGGCTTTAATAACCCTTGAGAGGAGACAAAGAGGTTTATGTTAATTGTTTGTTGCTGCCTAATAAACTATCACAAATTTAATGGCTTCAAATAACTTTCATTTGCTAGCTACCAATTCTGTGTGTCAATATTGGACTGCACTTGGCAATTTTTTCCTGTTTTCAGATGAACTCAACCATGTATTGACAGTTAGCTCAGAGCTCACTGGAGGTTTCATGAACCAAGATGGGTCTTTTGGGTGATCAGGGCCAGTTCGTACAGATGCTCTGGTCCCTTCTCTGGAGAGCCAATGTTATTTTGTTCTCACCATCTTGAAGTTTTTAATAGTTGTGGAACAAAGAATCCACTGGGCCAGGAAACTTCTGCTACCTAGCCTTTCTGATAGCTGCTGCTGGTATCAGTTGGGCATTTTTTTTTTCTATGTCACCGAATAGGAACCTGGACAGGCTCATCCAAGTTTTTTGTTGTTGTTGTTCTCTCCCCCCGCCCCCATGCTGGCAGGAGCTTTCCAAAAGAATGGGAACAAAGTCACTAAAGGTCTAGCCCCTAATTTCCATACTATCACTTTTGCTGTATTGCCCAGCAGCCTACTGGGCAACCTAGATATGAGGAGGTGGAAACTTGAATTCTACTTCTTAATAAAAAGAAAAGCCATTTGCAACGGGAAATATGGAGAGGGATGGACAGAGTTTGTGGCCACTTATTTGAAACCTACCACAGGAGGGGTATACAGTTTTGGAGGCAGGAAATAATCTGTTTGGGACGTGTTATAGTTGAGGTCTGCCTGGTAAGTCCAGTATCTACAATATGATCTAGAACATAAAAGAGAGACATACTGAGGTATATGCATTCAGTAACTGTCTTCATAGAGAATGTAGGTTTTTAAAATAAACAGATGCATATTCCCACAGAATTCTCATAACTGATGGTAAAAGCTAACAAAAAGATCCAGTCAGTATCTTGGACCAATCAATATTGGTTCTTTCACATATTTCACCCCTTTGTCTCCAAGGGAGAATGTTTGTGGTTCTAATCCACTTTCTGCAGCCAGCTCAAGGTTAAGTATTTCTGGGCATGTGTAGAATTATCTGTATATACAGATAAGACGACTTACTGTCTTAGATACAGTTCCCATTCCTATGATTGGAACACCATGACCAAAGCCACTTGGGGAGGAAAGGATTTATTTCAACTTACACTTACAGGTAACAGTCCATCACTGAGGGAATTCAGGATAGGAATGCAAACAGGGCAGGAACCTGGAGGCAAGAGCTGATGAGCGCTGCTTACTGGCTTGCTCCTCATGGCTTCCTTTTTATAGAGCCCAGGACCACCAGCCTAAGGATGGCACCACCCACAGCGGGCTGGGACCTCCCCCTATCAATCACTAATTTAAAACTGCCTTATAGCCTGTGCTGGCTAGTGTTATGTTAACTTTACACAAACTGAAGTCATCTAAGAGGAGGGAACCTCAATTAAGAGAATGCCTCCATGAGATTGGGCTGTAACCAAGCCTGTGTAGAACATTTTCTTAATTAGTGATTGATGGGGGGAGGACTCAGTTCATTGTGGATGGTGCCTTCCCTGGGCTGGTCATCCTGTGTTCCATAAGAAAGCAGGCTAAGCAAGCCATGAGAAGTAAGCAGCACTCCTCCAGGTCCACTGGCAACAGCTGCCTCCAGGTTCCTCCCGTTTGAATTCTCGTCCCGACTTTCATCAGTGATAAATGCTGATGAGGACGCATGAGCCTAATAAACCTTTTCCTCCCCAAGTTGCTTTGCTCACGGTGTTTCATCACAGCAACAGAAATCCTAACCAGGACACAGCCAGATCTGGTGGAGGGTTCCGACTTTCAGATAACTCTAGCTTATGTCAAATTGACGTAAAACTAGCCAGCAACACTTACAAGGACCTATAAACAGAAAGAAAATTACTTGGTCCTCAGTCCCAACCCAATATGCCACAGTAAAATAGGAATAGAAGCAATCAAAATTAAAAACTTGACTTTAAAAATGAGAAATAATATTTAATACTTTAAAATACAGTACTTTTAAGTGTTTTATTGTATTGCTTTTTTTTTTTCCATCTTAAAGACTATCACTTGGACATGCTAAAAGACCTAAGAAGATACCCCAGATTCAGTGTCTCTCTGATCTTTCCTGTTTCCCTTCTCTTGTAATGGAAGTTTTGGTTTCTTCAAAAAACTCAGTTCTGTTATATAAACATGTTTCTGTTTTAACCTCAAGTGTGGGATTTCAGTTTGTCCTTTAGCTTGCCCACAGGTGATTGGGACATGGTGTTTGCTAGCTGGAGTCAGCTGAATTCTGAGGACTTTGAGGGGTATAAACACGAGAGCCCAGAGTGAGAAGGCACGCCAGCTTAGAAATGGATGGAGGACTATCTGCTGTGTTTGCTGGCTTGCTGGTTACCTGGACTGCTGGATATTCTGACAACTGAGCTTGGTATCACCCCCAAAAGAGCCTGAAGATGCCACCCAGCTGGAAGAAGTAATGAGAACTGAGTCCTTTCCCCCTCTAGCCTTTCTCTCCTACCTAGAGGGATGGAAGGAAGCCTTTCTCTCCTACCTAGAGGGATCAGGACCCCCAAATAAAGTAGAGTTTTAAAACTAGTGCCTACATTCTCTCTTCACTGGAAGAGATTCTGAACAAGATTCACTTATCTACTTAACTAGATCTGCCCCTAAAAAGAACACTGCTCCTTTTGATCTCCTTGACCAAACTCCCTTAACTAGTAAGTATTAAACTCATCTCACAGAAACTAGAGCCCAGATGAACAATGTCCTAAGCCGTGCCTGTTTTCCTGGTCTTGTCCATTTGTAATAAAAGTAAATTGCTAACCCTCTATTGCCTGTATCCCCATAGTTCTTTTCCCATGAAGAGAGTATTTAAAGTGCCACATTTCTCTTGGAGGTGGCAGTTGAATGAGACTCTGTGGCCTCCAGAAATTAGACCCCACCTAAATTCTTACAGGTCATCTGCCACTGCTGCAAAAGATAAATGGCTTATTTCCTACAGACTCAGAGGATCCACGCAGAGTGCAGAAATCAACAAAGACCAGAATTGCCTTCATCATTGGTATAGAGGGAAAACCCTACCAAAGTAGGGGTGATGTAACAAGTGAACAAGCCAGTGACAGTAAGACTTATCAAGGCCAGGCAGGTTCAACTGGATTCATGGCTACCTGCTTGTCAAACACCCTAAGAGAAGACACATTGAGTCTAATTCTGATTAAAATTCATGCTATTTTTTTTTCAAAGTGGCAAAGAAAGGACACAAAGTAGGGTGAGCTAGAACTATGGAGGAGGAGTAGGGGGAGAGGTAGAAATGATCAAAACACACTGTATGAAATTCTCAAAATTGTTTTTGGTTTTGTTTGTTTGTTCATTTGACAACAAAAGTAGGAATCTCTTGTTCTTCTACAAAACACCCCGAATATCTTTTAAGGAAAAATAAAATTAAAAAAGAGAAATGCCCAAAAAGAAGAAGGCCAAGGAGAAGGAGGAGGTCCCCACCTCTCCAGCACTGTGAAGAAGCATGGGGGCCAAAAAGGTGATGAGTCCCCTCTTTAAAAAAGGCCTAAGAACTCTGGCATTGGACAGGACATCCAGCCCAAAAGAGACCTCACTTGCGTCATCAAATGGCCCTGCTACATCAGGCTGCAACAGTAAAGGTCCATCCTCTATAAGCGGCTCAGAGTGCCTCCTGTCATTAACCAGTTCACCCAGGCCCTGGACGAGCAAAGACCTACCCAGCTGCTTAAGCTGGCCCACAGCTACAGGCCAGAGACAAAGCAGGAGAAGAAGCAAAGATTGTTGGCTCATGCTGAGAAGAACACTGCTAGCATGGGGCTGACTCCACTAAGGGACCACCTGTCCTTTGAGCAGGGGTCAATACAGTCACTACTCTGGTGGAGAACAATAAGGAACAGCTGGAGATGATCAGCCACAACACAGACCCAACTGAGCTGGTGCTCTTCCTGAAGGCCTTATATTGCAAGATGGGGGTCCTCTACTACATCATCAAGGAGGAGGCCAGACTGGGTTGGCTGGTCCCCAGGAAGATATTCACTATTGTTGCTTTCACATAGGTTAACTTAGAAGAAAGAGTCTCTCTGGCTAAGCTTGTGGAAGCTATCAGAAATGAACTACAATGACAGAAATGACTGAGATCTGCTGCCACTGGGAAGGCAACATCTTGGGTTCAAAAATCTATGGTGTAAATTACCAAGCAGGAAAAAGTGAATGTTATAGAACACATGAGCTGGTTTAAGTGTCCACGGTTACAAAAAGGGGGTGGGGGTGAATTTGGAAAGTATTTTGTAGAAAAATAAATAGATTTAGTCTTTGCAGAAAGCAAATTCTTATCGCAATGTGTACCCATGTTCTAGGTAGAGCAGGATTGAACCACTTTTACGAGACTCGCCTTTAATCTTATTCATAGGACTTGACCCCATTGCCCTTTGGAACTCCCAACCATCAAATATTTACTCAGATGACATTGGCACGTTCATGATGTCTGTGCCATTATGATACGGAATATGTAAAAGCTGAAAGCTTTTGATAGAAAATGGTTGAATACTTTTGAAGAAAAGAGATGAGTCCACAGACTGAAAAGTTTAGAAAGAAGAAGTGCAAGCCTAGAGAGGAAACTTAGAGGGAAGTATAGGGAATGTTTGGCGCTCTTCATTTGGAAGGTCTTTCTCTTGAGTGGCTCCATTGGCTCCCTTTGAAAGCTTGCTGAAGGGCCAAGGGTGGTCATGTCTGCCTATGCTTTCAGTGCTTAGCAGGCTGAGGCGGAAGGGCGGTGACTTCACCAGACTGGAATACATGGGCGACCCAGTGTCAATCAACCAATCACTGCAGACCTTTTGTTCAGGACAACCACAGCTAACATTTGCTGTACAACTTTGCTCTGTGCTCAGCCTCCATCCCATGACATAGACTGACTGCATAAAAATAGACTCGGGAGTAGAAAAACACTCCATCTCAGGGAGAAGGCTGTCGGTAAAAAAACAGCGGTGCCATTTCTAAATGGTTGGGCTGTGAAGGTTATGGAAGCCAAGCTGAGCCAGACAGGCCAAGGTACAGAGTTATCGATCTTGTCTTTATTTTTTAATGAGAAAGATTTCACAGTGTTTTCCTGGCTGAGAGTAAGGACATAGTTAGTTGATAGTCCCTGGGTCGAGATTAAGAAGACGAGAAAAGGACAAAACTGATGGAGGAAAGGGAATGGGACTTCCAAATTTTTAGTTAAAATAGAGGTACCATTAGCAGACATGCAGCAAGTATTACAAACTGTTAAACTGCTTTCCTAGGTTCATTTCCTAGGGCCAATTTACTCAAAGCAAACATAATCAAAAGAGCCCACCTGAGGGCTCTACTAGTGTAGAGGAGGAGACAATCTTCATGTCGGAAAATAGTTGTCATCTAAAGTTTTTTTTTTGTTATTTTTTTTTTTTAACAAGCTTGTTTTCATTAAAAAATTAAGGATAGGTCAAGGACACCACAAGAAAACGTTATAGTTGTGTAGCTTGGTCTCCTTGTGGGACTTCTAACAGTGGGAGCAGGAGCTGTCTCTGATTCTGTTGTCTGTCCCTCTATTGGGCTGCCTCGTCCAGCCTTAATAGAACAGAAGGTGCCTAGTCTTACTGCAACTTGATATGCCATGGCTGGTTGATATCCATCTAGGCTGGCCCTTTTCTGAAGAGAAACAGAGAATTGGGTGGGGAAAGATGGGGGCAGGGAGAAACTTGGAGGAGAGGAGGGAGGGCAAACTGCATTCAGGATGTAAAATAAAATTAAAATAGAAAAAAATGAGAAGGGATTCAAAATGGACAGGGCATCTGGTGTTGATAAATGACGAATAGCACATTAAACATGTCATGTTCGTGCTGAAAAGCAAGCAGATTAAAGGGGGTGAGAAGGTGGAGACCTGAGCTCAGATCCTAGCACCCACATAACAAGCCAGGCATTGTCCCACATGCCTGTAACCCCAGCGCTGTAGCAGGCAGAGGCAGTGCAGTCGCTGGGGCTTGCTGACTCTCAGCCTGGCCAAAAACTGTAAGCTCCAGGTTCAAGGAGACAGAGGCCTGCGTGCAGGAAGAAGGCTGAAACTGAGGAAGAGGCTGCCCAACGCCGTCTTCTGGCCTTCACGTGTGTGCCACAGGGGAGCACACACGCACACATACGTACAACACACACACCTGAACGCTCGCGCAGTCACAAATGCGCAATTAAAAAGCGCTAAGCTCCAGCCGTGTTTTTAAGTGTATGCACTGATTATTTACACAAAAGTCCCAAGAGAGAATAACACTGACCTTTAAGCAGCACCTCTGAAGATTCCATTTTCTGATCCCCTTTTCTTTTCTGTAAAATATTTTCTAGATTAAGTAGCTTCCCCAACTATCACTGTATTCTGAAGCCACTAGATGGCCACAACACAAACACAGGAAATCAAATCATGGCACCAACAGTATTCATTTAGCATGATAAAGTCCCTGTTTCCTCCCAAAATGAGAGGGATGATTTTATCTATTTACGTTCATAGGACAGCTAGAGGAGGTAGCTGAAGGAGGTGACAACATGCTTAGTATTGTGGATTACGTATACGCACAGATTTCACAGAAAGTATACTATGTGGTTTTGTTTTTTTTTTGCATTAAAGTTATGGGTTAATAATTAGTCCAATAGGAATAAATTGATGTCCCTACTAATGACAAGAAGCTCTGAGGCAGCAGAAAGGATTATTTTTTAAAGAAAAAAAGGGGATAGGGGGCCAGTATAAATAAGAAAGAGGAAAGGACTCCCTGGGGATGCAGGGAGAGGTTTTGTGATGAATGGAGGATTGAGGAGTTAAAGTCAGTTCAATAAATTACAAAGATAAGGAGTGTTGAGTGGGAAAAAAGAAAAAAAAACTTTTTTAATGTATGTATTAATCAAAACCTATAAATCTGATAATGTGGAAAGTTAAAAGTCATGCTTGTGATTTAAGATTATCATTTTAAAAAATGTTGTGGTTTATTTTCCATGATAGCCTAGAAATGTGTTTGTGCTTTGTGGTTGTTGTTTTTCTGGTTTATTGTTGTTGTTGGTGGTGGTAGTGGTAGTGTTTTTAAAACAGGGTCTTATGTAGTCCAAGGGAGTCTAGAGCCCCTGATCTCCCTGCTTCCAACTCCCACGTGTTGGGATTATAAGCGTGTTCTATCAGACTTCTGTTGCATATTTTTGTTATTTTGAGATAGACTCTCTATAACATAAGACAGTCTCTAATTCATGATGATCCTCCTGTCTCAGCCTCCTAAGTGCCAGGATATATATACTACCATACCTGGCTTCAAAAAGTAATTCTTTACTGAAATGTTAAAATGGTGCTTAGAAATAAAACCACCTTTTTCTGGATGAGGCTCAGTTAGCAGAAGTTTACCTAGCATACACAAGGGCCTGACTCTGGTCCGTATCACACAGCTGTAATCCCAGCACTAGGTAGGTGAAGGCAAGAAGATCAGAAATTCAAGGCCATCCTCGGCTACGTACTAAGTTCAGGGCCAACCTGAGCTACGTGACACCCTGCTTCAAAAAATAGATCTATTCTTTTTAAATTTTATAAGTGAAAAGTCAGGGATAGCAAATAAAAGCATGCTTCTGTCTTGCTCTGCTTAATTTATAGCGTAGTAACTTGTAAACTACAATAGCTTACCTGTGACAAAAAAATGCAGAACACAGATTTAGACCGAGGATTGAGCCTGGATTTATGGACTCTTGGCTCTGTAACCCATGGGAAAACGGCATGACCTTTCTGTAATTCAGTGTTCTCGTTTGTAAAAGGAGGATCCTAATGGTTTCTGCCTCATACTATTTTGATGAGAATCAGATAATTCATGTTCTAACTGCTCAGCACACAGCAAGTGATGATTATTATAAGTATTGCATAGTTGCTTTTGTATCTAAGGGTTAGCACTCAGGGAGGCCTAGAGTAGCGGCTTTAGGCAGGCAAATAGTTATGACTCAAACAGACCTTAGCGTATATTCTTAGAAAAAAGTCTCGTCTGTGGGAGTACCTGAGTTGTGCTGGGGCGATTTCTATCACTAACCTTCTGAAGACCTTTAATGGTAAGAATTACAACCACTAGTTCTGGTGGTCACGTGGCCCCAGTTCTGTCTCCAACCCAGACAGTTTCCCTCTTTATCCTACCTTGTCATAGATAGACAAATGCTGATGGAGGTGATCTTCTTGGATCTTACAAGAAAGTTTCAGTCTTCTTGTCCATTATTTTCAATCTTTAGTAGGACTGGTGGCTGCTCTGGTGGAAAGGGCTCTAAATGCCCAGGTTTCTACAAGTCCCTACGCCCTGGCAGCCCTTGAGTTGGTGGCTTCTCTCTAGGAGACCCTGCCAAAAGGTTGGTGCTCTACACACACAGGCTTATTGTTAAGTCATTGCTTGGTGTCAGCTGTTACTGCATTATCCCTAGAGCCTCGCCTCGTGAACACCATATAATAAATGTTAGTAGATTTGGACCAAAAGAGTGAGCCTACGCGTATTCCCAGTCACTTTAACACCCAGGAGGCTCCCAAATTATCTACACCGTTGATTCTTATCTCCATAGTTCTTTTAAATCCTCCAGTTTGATTCAGCCCTCATTCCTCACTCTCTAAACCCTTACCCTGTTCCTCCTGCCTTTCTTGATACGTGACTTGTGGATGTCTCGTCTTATAACATGTTTTTGCCATCACTGCTTAAGCCAAGACTTTGCTCTCCCACGTTTTCTTAGAATGCCTCTCGTATAGACACCATAGTTCGCCCAACCTCATAGGTGGGGAAGACAAATCTCTTGCTCCCTATTGCAGCCTCCAAACTCCTCCTTTCAAAAACTCTATTTCCTTTGAAGTTCTTATATTTTTGTACTACCCTATGCATTGATGATACATACACTCCTATTACATTCATTCAAACAGGCTTTAAGGAGAGGACAAAAACTGAGCAGTGGTGGTACACGCCTTTAATCCTAGCACTTGGGAGGCAGAGGCAGGCAGATCTCTGAGCCTGGTCTACTACCCTGTGTATTGATGACACATTCCTATTAGCTCCATTTAAGCAGGCCAGTGATAGGGCAGGCCTTTAATCTTTCATCCATTCTCATAGTCATGCCCTAAATACTACCACCAGTAACGACACAATTTGTGTTCAATCTTAATCTTTTTTTTTCCTTTGTTCTTTTTCCTTTCTTTCTTTTTTTGAGACAAGATCTTCCATATTCAAGACTGGCCTAGTCATTACTAGTGATTACAGGAATGCACCAAACCCAGTTTTATGTGGTGCTGGGAAATAAACCCTAGGGCTTCAGGCGAGATATGTATGTGCTCTACCAACTGAGCCTCAGCCCAACTCTCCAACCTTCTAATCCACTGCTTTTCCCCTCTCCTTCACTCTTCATCCCTTCCCCTCCCCCCCACTTGTCTGTCTTCACTTTTTACTGTGTCCAAAGAAAATTCCTCAGACCTAGTTCCCTTGGAAAGTACCTTCTCTCTGTGTTGTTTACCTGTCAAAACCAATTCTGCTTAAAGACAATTATCTGCCATTTCCAGTGAGGAAAAACATGTAAAATTATGTTGATTGCTTTCTCCTATGTTTTTATCACAAGCTTTCAATGGCTTCTGTTTGTTTTTGTTCTTGGGACAGGGTCTCTAACTCCTGAGCCTCCAGCTTCCTCCTCCCAAATGCTGTACTCACAGGCAGAGAAGCCCACCAACCCCAGCTTCAACAGTGTTTTTAATTCCCTTGCTCCTGGTAACTGTGCTGGTTACCTAAGATTATTGCCATGTACCTTCTTTCTTCAGACCTCCTCCTCGGTAAACCCATCCACCCTGTCTTCAAGCTCTCACCCACTCAACAGCAGTTCCATAGACTTCCGGGAATCTTCATCTCCATCTCAGCTCTCTGACTGGGTATCACGGTAAGGCCCAGCCCTCCTCTAAAAGCCCACCTTCTTGACTTGGCTTTGAAATTCAAATCTATTTCATTTTCTGAGGAAATTTGTTCCTGTCGTCACATTCCTGTGGCATGATTCCTCTACTGCAGCTCCCTAATAGCAAATATGTTAAATTCTCATTTTAAAACTAATTTCCTGGGGCAAGGGGGGACATTTCTGGGGTAAAGGGCTTACCTAACATTTGCAAGGCCCTGCCTTTGATCCTCAAAAAAGGAAAAATACATCTCCTCAATTCCAAATTCTTCATCTTTTATCCAATATGAACATTTCCCATTTAGGAAAAATTGGAAGTGCCTAAAAGGACTGATTTTCTCCATTTTTCAGTCTCGCTCCCGCTCATTCACAAGTGCTTTACAGCATCTATGAAGCCATGGAATTCTGCCTTTGTTTAGATTCCCGGTGACTGACAAGTTCCAAGTACCTGACCTACTTACCTATCAGTGACTCATATAGGGCTGGCTACCGGCTCATCATTTCCTTCTCTTGATTTCTGTGGCCTGTTGCATTTGTTAACTTTTCTCTTGCTGTGATAAAACACCAAGACCAAGTTGACTTACAGAAAGAAGTGTTTATTTGGGCTTATGGTCCAGAGGGATAAGAGTTCCTCACAGCAGAAAGGCACAGCAGCATTAAGCGGGCATGGCCCCAGGAACAGGAAGCCAAGCGTTCACAACTAGCAAGCGTGAGGCAGAAACAGCAACCGCAAATAGGAGAGGCCTTTTACTCTCCAGGACCATCCACAGTGGTAAGACTTCCTCCAGCAAAGCCATATCACCTAAGCCTTGGAGGGCACCAACTGGGGAGCAAGTGTTCAAATGCCTGAGACTATGGGGAACCATTTCTCATTCAAACCACTACACCAGTCTTTCCTGATTCTTCTTCTTCACCCCTCCTCCCCCCCACCAGGAGTTTTCCATCTCCATTTCTTTGAATTGCTCACCCTCTTCTCCTTCTCTAAGAGGCAGCAACCCCAGACTCTATCCTGTGCTATCCAATACAGGGTCCACTAGTGTGAGAATTGGTTGTCAGCCTCACAGCACCTAGACTCCCCTAAGGCACAAGCTTGTGTCTGTGGATTCACCTGGACTGTAGGGGCCACCATTCCAAGGACTTAGTCCCAAACTGGATAAACCAGAGAAAGCAAGGTGAGAACTAGCAAGGATCTCTCTCTGGTTCTTGATTGCAAGTGGCACAGGACCTCACACTCCTATTGCCATGCTTTTCCTGCTTTTCCTACCATAACGGACTCTACCCTCAGGCAAGCAAGCCAGAATAACCTCTTCCTTCCTTGGGTAGTATTTATCAGGCATTTTGCCACAGCCATGAGAGAATCAACTAACACAACCAGCCAACTGTATCTGTTTAAATTTAAAATAACACGAGACAAAATTAAAAGTCACTTCAATTGCACTAGCAGCATTTCAAGTGCTCAATGGGCACATGTAAAAAGTGTATAACACAGATACAGATAATTCTATCATCACAGGCAGTGGTACTGGACAGGACTGACCTAAACTCTCCAGTGACCTTGCCAGCTCCACAGTTTACAAGGCATCATTAGAGCCCTAAATTTATACCTCCAATCTGACCCAAGCTTCAGATTTGTACATAAAACTGCCTATTTCAGGTAAGTACTTGGGTGTCTTAACAGGCTATTGGAACTAAACTCAAAAAAAAAAAAAAAAAAAAAACCCACTTATTTTTCATTCTCTTCCACCTTCCTCCACCCACAAAAGCTTTTTCTCCCGTTAGATGACACCATCTCACCTGGGTTTTAAAAATATGGTTTCTTAATTTAAAAAAAAAATTATTTGTGTTTGTTAGTGTACATGCTTGTGTGTAGGTTCTTTTTTTTGGGGGGGGGGAGGTTGGAGTTTGAGGGAGGGTTTCTCTCTGTAGCTTTGGCTGTCCTCTAGCTTTGGCTGTCCTCGACTTGCTTTGTAGACCAGGCTGTCCTCAAACTCACAGCGATCTTCCTGCCTCTGCCTCCCAGAGTGCTGGGATTATAGGAGTACGCCACTGTGCCCAGTGTGTAGGTTCTTGTGCAGGCCAGAAGAAGGCACCAGATCCCCTGGGGCTGCGGCTACATACACAGTTGTGAACGGCTGGATAGGGGTGCTGGTAACAGAACCCTGATCCTCCTCAGGAGCAGTGAGCCAACTCTGAAGCCTCCATCTCACAAAGTTTGAAACAAAGAAAAAAAATCTGCTGTTACCCTGGTTCTTTTTTTCATCTTCAATATCTAATCCATTCATTTTATTAGTTTCATACATAAAATATATTTCAAATCTATCCTTGGCTACATCCTGGCATGTACTCCGGTCCATGGTCCACTGTCCTGCTTATATGGCATACCCTGCTACAACAGTTTGCAGCCCTTCGTGGATGCCTAATAAATATGGTGACTAAATGGACACATGTAATCCTATAGAAAAGTGAAAAAAAAATCCAACTTTGTAAAAAAAAAAAAAAAAAAAAACAAAAAAAACTCGAAAATATGTCTGAATAATAAATATTTGCTATAGAAGCTTTAGGAAATTTTTTTTGCGGTGACTATTTTATTTATTTATGCCATTTATTTATTTATTTATTTATCTATTTATTTATTTATTTCAATTTTTTTCACTTTGTATCCCCTTTGCAGCCCCTTCCTTGTTCTCCTCCCATTCCTACCAACCCTCTTTCTTCTCCCTCTATGCCCTTTCTCTAGTCCCCTGATAGGGGAGGACTTTCTTCCCTTCTATTTGACCCTAGCTTATCAGGTCTCATCAAGGCTGGCTGCATCATCTTCCTCTGTGGCCTGGCAAAGCTGCACCCCCCAGGGGGAGGTGATCAAAGAGCCAGGCACTGAGTTCATGTCAGAGACAGACCCTGTACCCCTTACTAGGGAGCCCACTTGGAAACTGAGCAGTCTATGGGCTTCCTTTGAACAGGGGGGTCTAGGTCCTCTCCATTTATGGTGCTTGGTTGGAATATCAGTCTCTGTAGGCCCTTCTGGGCACAGATTTTTTGGTTCTGTGCTCTTCTTGTGGAGCTCCTGTCCCCTCCAGGTCTTTCTATCCCCTCTACTTCCATAAAGATTCTGGCACTCTGCCCAAAGTTTGGCTATCAGTCTCAGCATCTGCTTCCATACGCTGGTGGGTAGTCTTTCTGAGGTCCTCTGTGTCAAGGTCCTGTCCTGTTTCTTGTCTTCTACTTCTGATGTCTATCCTGTTTGCCCTTCTGAATGAGGATTAAGCATCTTCCTTAGGTTCCTCCTTGTTGTTTAGCTTCTTTAGGATGATAGATTTTAGTATGTTTATAGGAAATAATTTTTTTCTGTATTTTTGAGAAGCAGTTTCATGCAGCCCACATGGACCTTACATGTACTGAGAGTGACTTCGAATTCATTATCCTCTTTTCCCTACCTACCTCCCAAGTGCTGGTATCAAGTGTATGAACTACCAAGACTATCTCAAGAAACTGCAGTGAACATATTGAAGAATAATCATTCCCAAGACAAATTCATTGGGTGGTGTGAATCACATGTTACTCATTTTGTCCAACCCTGATGTTTTCTGTGCTTTCCTGGAGCACCAACTGTTATCAATGTGTCAGTTTGACTCACCTCAGGAAAACTCTTGTTGCTATTTCTTTTGGCTCAGCCTTAACTTCCCCAGTTAGCCCATGATAGCCTACTGACCTCTTGATTATATTCAACACATTCTATCAAAGTCCACTTCTCCTAGCTGTGGTCAAACTAGATTTTTTTTTTCCACTTTCCACAGTTATAGGAGTTGTAGTAATGAGGCGACGGGAGGGTGAGGAAACGGAAGTGTAATAGTATTCTTTCCATAGTAAGTCTTCCTTGCTCTGGAGCGTGGGGCCTGGAGCCATGCAATTAGCGTATATGCCTGCCATCTTCTGCACAGGTGTCAGCTTACAAACACATATCTTCACAGCAATCCAAACAGCACAACTGCCTATGAAAACAACCCCTTCTCCTTTAGCTTCTCTCTGTACCTACCCTCCATACAATGACCACATACCGTATCAGAATTTTATGTCTCCTTCCATTCCTGTCTCCACCGGCTTAAGGATCTGTTTCCTTTTGTGTACGGGTGATATAAATGCAGCTTAAGTGAGTGAAAGAAAGTCTCCCATGAGGGATTTGGAAAAGATGTATTTCCCTTAATACAGACCTGACGACAACATAACTAAGGTATACAACTCCATGTCTTCCCACTCATATCCTCTTTTAAGCATGAAGCCATTTTGGAGAACAGCAGAGAAGGTGGTGGAAGAAAACAACACTTTGAAACATTCCTGAGCCACTCTTTTCATTTGTGGGTATTCACGTGTGTATATAATCAGGAGTGCACATGTGAGCATGTGAGGAGGTCAGAGGTCAACATTGTCTTCAATTGCGTCTCTGCCTTTTATTTTTAAGGGTTTGTTTTGTTTTTATGAGCATTTTGCCTGAATTATTCCTGGGCACCACGTGTGTGCCTGCAGAGGTTGGAAGGAGGGTATCAGATCCCCTAGAACCGGAGTGGCAGGGGTTGTAAGCTACCATGTGGGTGCTAGGAGTTGAAGCTGGGACCTCTGGAACCAGCACCTGAGCCATTTGATATAAGTCTAAATCTATGGCATTCTTATTGCATCCAAAGTTGACACTGACTCTAAGTCGACAACAATGGGTTTTCATCACAGAGGTAACCATAGGCAAATTAACTTTTGTGTGATCTATTTCTCTATTTGCAATGCAAAGAATAACATCTATTTAGGACCCGATTGTAAAGAATGAGGTTAAAAGGGATGGATGAAAGAGCCCACAGGCAAAGTGTTGTGACCTTGACAAGATAAAGATACAGTCAGGAAATCTCCCAAGCCTACCTGCTGACTCAGGAACAACATACCTGGTTTTATAAGATCATAGGGAGCCTTCCTGAAACTTCTGTATCACTTCCAAAAGCATCCTAGACTCCAGGTAAATATGATAATCAATCAAAATTGAATTTAACAAAGGAATATATGCTGTAGCATTCTTAGGCAGCAGGAATTAGGATTTCTGGTTTTTAATTCTAGACCTGACACTATTTCAAGCTGTAGCACCTTTCTGGACTTGCCTATTCATCCGTATGCCTAACCTATCTAACCTGAAGGAAAATAAAATATGGTGTCAAGAGGTTTTATTTTGCTGTAACTCCCTTAGGCTAGGTAAACACAACGCATGCACAACTAGGGTTGGAGAGGGCATTAGCAGCCCATCATTTCAGTGGACAGCGGGAAGAGTAACCAGGAATACTTTATATAAAGTTAACTATTAGCTGCAGGACTATGACTTCCTCTCTTGCTACCTGAAGCCAAGGAGCTTCCGCCTCTTTCAGGAATATGACATAGTTTTAAGGATCTGGTCATAGTTTAAGAGCTGTGAAATTGTCTAGAAAAGTAAAAACATGAAATGTTGGGAAAGGGCAAATTTGAATGGTTTCCCCTTAAGGGCATGCTTCTGACTGGTTGAAGAAAATTCAGTTCTGTGTGTTTTGTAGGAAGAAAAAAGGAAGTGATCCCTTGAGCCTCAGTCTAAAGCTGGCAGGGCTGGGGCAGTTACTAATGCGGGTATTAGTATACCCGCATCACGGTATACATAGCCTGACCTCGTCACTGGCGGAAATCAAACTTCTCCAGCACTTAACTTTCCAATTTCAGTTTAGGCCAACACAACTGCGACACAAAACCTGGTAAGGACGGTCATAACCTTCCCATGCGGCCAGGCTTCAGGCAACTGCAACTAGCTCCGCCCACCACAGACAAGCTCCGCCCACCGAGACACGAAGACGTGTCGCTTTGCGTTACCCAATCGGAGCACACTTCTGAACTTTGACCGCCCAACTCCAAGCTCCGCCCAGCGCAGACAAGCTCCTCCCAAAGAGAGGGGCAAGCCTTCGCGTTTGCTGTTTAGCTGCCAGCTCGTAAACTTTGACCACTGGCTCCGGAAATACTACGCATGCACCGCCCCTTTGAATGGTGAGCGTTCTGATTCTAGCTGCTGCAGCGGTATCCGTGGCGATATTGCTGGCGGTACGACTATGGCAAGTGCTTCGACCCCTTCACGTCACTCCCCGAGAGTCTCTCAGAGTCTTGATAGTTGCCGGATCCGGTAAGTATTCGGAGGCCGATGGGCTGTGTCCGGGACTGCAAACCCCAGAGTGCACCGCGACTCTCTATGGCTTTCTTAGCGCCTTTAGGAGCGGTGCACGCTGAGATTTGTAGTTTCCCTGCGTTTCCGGAACTGGTCACCCCAGCCAGGGAAAAATGCTGGTTAGCTGACGCCACCCAGCCGCCTTGTCATTAAGACAAGTTAAGTCCTTACTACTTGTCTGTAATTAAGCCTCTCTGTAGTGTACAGCTTTCTAACAAATAATTAGCGACGGAGTACGCTGAGGCCTTTTGATGTCGATACACAGTTGCCCTCTTTGCTGCCGTGCGTTATTAATCTAGGCCTTTTGTATTTAAGAAACGTGAACGAGACAGAGCTGTTGCACTTATAAATCTGCGAAGTCTTTGAAGATAAAAAGAAGTGGACACTTTGTAGAACAGTCCCTTCAGAGTGACGGGGTGCGAGCAATAAACTGTCTAACTAGCTGTGTAAAAAGTAAAACTTAAAATTTTAAATGAACAGTTTTGACCAGTGTATAGTCAAGCACTACTCGACTTTACTTACACAACCAAGGTGACAGCCGATCCTATACATCAATGCTATCTGGAATACATATGATATAGCCTGTTGCTCCAGGAGCAGTAAAACAAAAATAAATCAAACCTAACAGGACGTGATGCAGCCAAGAGACACAGTAAATTCTTTTAAGGACAAACAGTTTTACAGTAAACTTTTAAAAATAGAACACGCTAATAAAAATACATAAACCAGTAATGTAGTTGTATATTATCATTATCAGGTGTTATGCACTGTATATAATAGTGTATGTTGTACTTTTCTATAAGATAGGCAGCACAATAAATTTGTTTATAAAGCCCTACAAACATAGAATACCTTGGGCTATGTTATGATGGTAGTCGTGTCACTAGACAATAAGGATTGTTCAGTTCCCATTTAATCTCTTGTCACCAGTCAAGTATACTATCATTGACTAAAATATTATGTGAAATGACTACATACACACACACAAATAATATTTATGATATAAGCAAATATGCCAAACTTACATGCAATTATAATTCCTTCCTTACTTATATTTTGAAAGGCCGGACACTACCCTGAGCTCTGGGAAAAACAAAAACTGAAAATAGAAAAAAACAAAACAAGTCTCACTTGCCACAGAAGCACTAGGAAAAGGGCAGAGATACTGTGGTGCACGAAATAGGAAAGCTAACAGGAGATGAAACAAATGAGTAGTTGCCACACAGAGAAGGACTAAAATCTCGTATTAATTATATAAGAAGTACCAAGTTTTTTCAAGTGTGATGCAAAGTCACTGGGGACTTTTTGAACAGAAGTAAAATATTTATCAGTTATTTTTAGAAGGAACATACTGGATGTAGCGTTGAAAATAGCTTCAAGAAGAAAAGGGAGAGGAAGTGGGGATGTGATCTATATAAAGCTGTATTCATAATTTATGTGAGAGAGTGGCTTGGAGCAAGATGGCAGGAAAGAAGTGATTGGACGGCAGGAGAGATAGCTCAGCAGTGAAGAGTCTTTGTTCTCGCAGAGGACCAGAGTTTGAGTTCCAGCACCCACATGGTGGCTCACAGGCGTCTATAATTCCCAGGGATCCTGTAGGGACTGAGTGGAGTCCTGAGTGGATGAATATTGTTGATACGATCGTGCCCTGAAAAAGACTGCTCCCCTACAGAGGCTGCTCCTACAGAGCTAAGCTTGCCTCCTTGTCCAACTGTATATAACAACCCTGTTTCCTTGTAATATCCCTGCTTTCCTGTTCAGCCGTATAGAGTAAACACTGTGAGCTTCTAGGGTCCTGCGGTTTCTTCATCAGAGAGCCCAGACCACGCAATCCCAGCCATTCTGTATATGTGTCTGCATGTCTGTCTTTTCTTTATTCCCTCACTACCCAGTTAGGTCAGGAGCTGTGCAGAGCATGGCAGGATCCTCCATCCTCTTCTAAGTTCCTTGGTCTCCAGGCACACAAATGGTACACAGGTATAAATGCAAACAAAACCTTCATACACAATAAATACACATTTAAACATTAAAAAAAAATAAAGAAGTTATTGGATGCCGGGCGTGTTTTAAGGTCTATGGAATTGTATTTTATCAGTTAATAATGATCTCCAGTATGTTTCTCTTTTAAAGATTTGTTTTTCATTTGAGTATATCTGCATGTTCGTATAGATACCCATCTACTAAAATGACTTTATCCCTCTTATTTTAAAAAAGATATTTTTTTTATTTATGTACACGTGTGTTTGAGTGATATATATGTGCATGCGTGCCTACAGAGGCCAGAAAAGGTAATCAGATTCCCTGGAACTTCAGTTACATGTAGTTTTGAGTAGCTTAAAGTAGGTACTGGGAATGAAACTGAGGTTCTCTGGAGGAGCAGTAAGTGCTCCTAACCACTGCCCTCCCCTAAGATAATAAAAGAGTGAAATGGAACCTCAGGGACAGAGTCCATCATTTAATGACTTTATTTAGTTACCGGGTAAATCATTTTAGTGACTTTACTTAGTAGCCAGGTTAAATTTGCAGTGAGTGCGTTCAGTGAGTGTTCCCTTTAAAAAAATGGAAGGGAGGCTGGGCAAGGTGGGCCTTTAATCCCAGCACTTCGGGAGGCAGACGCAGGGGGATCTCTGTGAGTTTGAGGCCAGCCTGGTATACAAAACAAGTCCAGGGCAGCCAAGGCTACACCGAGAAACCATTAAAAACCAACCAACCAAACAAACAAACAAACAAACAGGAACTATTACAGCAAGTTTTATGAAGCTCCCATTTCATTGTGGATACTAGGTTTTATCATTAATTGTTCCATTTGTGGGGACAGGGATGGGAAACTACTTGGTCCAATCCTTTTTCAAGGCCCAAGATAAAAATACTAAAATGCGTATAAAGCAAGAAGAAGGGTTGCAAGTTATAAAGTAAACATTTGATTCTACTTCCTGAAGTTCACACTGCAGCTATACCCCCATCCTCCCTAATTCACTCTAGAACCTGGGAAAACAGTCTTTCTCTCATTAGAGTATCGGATGAGGAAAACCCGACATACTTCGTATAATTGTCTTTCTATGTGTTCATGTGTGAGTAAAACCACATTTTTGGAACAAAAGGAGATGGTCTGAAGGAGCTTTCTAAGTAAGAAAGGCAGCATAACCAGAGGCAAGGAGGATGTAACAAATAGGAAGACTGAAGCAAACAGTGAAGGGATTGGCCTGGCTGACCCCAGGAGCTTGTGAAATAAAATGGAAACACAACTGATAAGGAGTTTGGTTGGGTAGCTCAGATGTTAGAGGTAGATAGTCTTTCCTTGTAGTCATGATAGTTCTCCTGAAAGAAACTACAGGGTAGGGGCAGTTGGCCTCTTTCCTAGAAGTGGGTTTTGCATCCTCAGATCCAAAACACTTGAGAAAGAATGCATTTGTAATGAAGATACACAGATTTTTCAACACTATAGTATTCCTTCAATACTACGGTATACTAATTGTTTAACTAGCATTTATAGTATATTAAATAAGCAAGAAAATGTGTAGGAGGAAATGTGTAGGTTATTTATAGAAATGACACTATTTATTTGTAAAGAACTTGAGCACCTGGAGATTTTGGATTCAGTGGGGAACCCAGAACCCTGTATCCCACAGGTACTAAAGGGATGACTGTAATTGATGTTTTGTTTTGTTTTGTTTTGTTTTGTTTTGAGACAGGGTTTCTCTGGGTAGCCTTGGCTTTCCTGGACTCACTTTGTAGATTAGGCTGGCCTCGAACTCAGAGATCCGCCTGCCTCTGCCTGCCTCTGCCTCCCGGAGCGTTGGGATTAAAGCTATGCACCATCATGCCCAGCTGTAATTGATTTTTAAATAATAGATTTCTTTTTCTTTCGTTTTATTAATGTGTATGTGTGTGTGTGTGTGGAGGGTGGCGTGGGAGGTGTCATATCTTCTGGAGCTGGAGTTGTAGGCTGTTGTGAGTTACCCCATGTTAATGCTGAGAGCTGAACTCCAATCCTCTGCAAGAGCAGGGAGAACTCTCAACTGCTGAATCATCATCTCTCCAGCCCCGCCGTAATTGTTTTGTTTATTTGAGACTGGGTTTCTCTGTGTAGCCTGGCTGTCCTGGAACTCACTCTGTAGACCAGGCTGGCCTCAAATTTGCAGAGATTCACCTATGTTTGCCTCCTGAGTGCTGATTAAAGGCATGTGCCACCACACCTGGCTGTAGTTGCTTTTTAAAGTTATGATTTTGAGAAGAAAGTGTTAATGTTTTTTTTGATTGCAAAATTTAAGAAACGGAACATAGACTCCTTTGGTAGAACTGGTAGCAGTTGAAGACCTCTGTGTTGAGACCTCTGTTAGAACCTGAGGCAGTAGCTAACACTTTTCCTTCAGCAAGCTCACACCCTAATGTCAGAGCTCATTAAATTGCTTCTCCACACAGAAAGCGCCTTGTCTGGTCTTCGTCCTGCTTGCCTGACCTCACTTCACCCAGTGTTTCCTTTGCCCCATGAAAACAGCCCGCATCTCACTGTCCCATGCTCTTAATGATCCTGCCTCTGACTAAAGGTCTTCCCAGCTGTCATTTTTATATTTCGTCTTCTTAGCTTTTCTAGGGTCATTCTTATTTTGAGGGCATTGCTTTTTCATAGCCCTTTGTCATCCCATTTTAGTGGCTTTCCCCGTCCCCGGACTTGCATTCTCTTTATAAGTGTGTGTGTATCTTGCCCTTTCCTCTCCAGCTTTCTTGATTTCCTAAAAATCAAAGTGTCTTATACTTCCATGTACCATCTCATTTTTTTAGTGATAATGCTGTTTTTAATGCATTTATTATCATCTATATAAAAGCAGTACTTATATAAGGGAATAGGTTGTGTGTTTTGTGTCTTTGTTATTTATATATTTATTTGTGGGTTGTTTGTTTTTTTCTGAGACAGGTTCTCTGTGTAACCCTGGCTGTCTTAGAACTCTCTTTGTACACCTGGCTGGCCTCAAACTCAGAAATCTGCCTGTCTCTACCTTCCGAGTGCTGGGGATTGAGGGTATGTGCTACCATCACCCAGCTTATATTTTAATTTTAATTATGTTTATAGTGTGTGTGTGGGAGGAGTGTTAGCATGTGTGTGCCAGTGACCATAGAAGCATCAGATTTCCTGAAGCTGAGTTGCCCAATGCAGGTGCCAAGGACTGAATTTGGGTCCTCTACAAGAGAAGTACACCATCTTTAAGCATTGAGCCATCTTTCCAGTCCTCATTGCATTTCCTCTCCCTTCTTTTCTTAGATTTTTTTATGTGTACGAGTGAATTGCTTGTGTATATGTATGTGTACCATGTGGATGCCTGGTGCCTGTGGAGGGCAAAGAAAGGTCAGGTTTCCTAGAACTGGGGTTACCTGAAAATGGGTGTGAGACACAAGAACAGGAAGAGCCCTTAGCCACTAAGCTCCCTCTCCAATGGCTCCTCCCCATTGTGCTATTAACCCTTGGTCGTATTGTGTTTGTTTCTAGGTGGACATACCACTGAGATCTTGAGGCTGGTTGGAAGCTTGTCCCGTGCTTACTCGCCCAGGTATTATGTCATTGCTGAGTCTGATGAGATGAGTGCCAAGAAAATTCATTCTTTTGAACGTGCTCGGGCCAAGAGAGACTCTACTAATGAGGTGTGTGATCATTTCTGTAAGTTGCAAGTTGTACATCAAATATATCATCTCTGAAAATAATTCCATGGTATTTCAGTACCCTGCCCACAACAGGCAATAAAATTATACTGGAAGAGGATTAAGTATCCTTTACCAACAGAAGACAAGGATTTCTTTAAAATAAATCTTCAAATTAGAAGCGGCTCTATTCTCATACATATTATTGTTTTAGAGAAAACAATTTTTCATTGAATTTCAATTGTGAAAATTGTTTTGATTTGTAGTTACATATTTAAAGCATTCAGTAATATACTTCTTGGATCTCCATTGAAGTTCTCTATTAATGTGTTATATTTAACTTATTTATAATCTGTTATCACTTCTTCAAATCACATTTGTATTCACTGTTATAATTATTTCTGTATCTGCCATTTATGACTTTATTTTAGCTTTTTGTAGTTTTTTTTTTCCTTTCTTTTTTTTTTTTTTTTTTTTTTTCCTTTTTCTTTTTGAGACAGGTTTTCTCTGTGTAGCCCTGGCCTGGAACCCACTCTATAGATCAGGCTGGCCTCAAACTCAGAGATCCACCTGCCTCTGCTTCCTAAGTGCTGAGATCAAAGGTTTGTGCCACTACGGCCTAGCCTATTTTAGCATTTTAAGCAAAATTTAGTGATGTGAAAAAGGTGAAGTCACTTCTTTATGGAAGAAGAGTTGCTCCTTGTGTGACCTTCCATCTTTTTCTGTGGAAATTATCCAGCCATAGGGGCTGTATCAGGGAGCTCAACAGAGGAGAACAGATAAAATTCAGGCCATCAGAGTTTGGGATTTTTGCACTTGCAGACGCAGAGAATAAAAATCCATCTCTCTTTAGGGCAAGCGCTTTGCACAGGAGAAAATTGGGGGAGCCAGTGGCTTGTCTTCTCAATAGTTGATAAAGGCCACTTTTAGTCAAAAGACTAAAGATCACAAACAGTAGTAAAATGAGTAACTAGGTGGTGAGTGTGGTCTTCGTGGCTCTGGGACGCCGCAGTATCCCGTTGGCTCAGGTTGCATGGGTCTTCTCTTGGTTGGAAATTAAGATTCAGTAATGGAACCCTTCCCCTTCTCCCTTGAGTCTCTACCTCCACCACAGACTCCCACAAACACTAGCATTTTTAAAAGGTTGTTGTACCTTATAACCATGCCCCCAAGCTAAGATGCTGTTAAAGTGTACTCTTGCAAAATCTACCTCAGATGAGACCAGGATATGAATCTGTACGCTTTCATTCAGCCATAGGACAGAGTGTGGTACTTTTCCTGTGTGTGAGAACAGCTGCCGCGGCCATTTCTGTTTCAGGGAGCAATACTGTGCTCATTGACTTTCCAGAACTGCTATCACAGTAGTAAGGCGCCGTAAACTAGGCAGCTCGAACTCAGGGATTTTCTCGCAGTTCTGGAAGTCTGAAGTCAAGGTGTCACAGCGTCATGACTCCTCAGAAGCCTCTAGGAAAGGTACCCTTCTTGCGGGTTCCTGGCTTCCGGTGTTTGCTGGCAGCCCTAACCCCCTACCCACGGCGGGCGTTGGTTGTAGCTGCATCTCTCCAGTCTCTGCTGCTGTGGCCTTTCTATCTTTATCTACCTGTCCTATGAGGGCACCAGTTGTTGAATTTTGAGCTGTTTTTAAATGCCCTCATCATTTTAGCCATCAAAGTGGACCACAGCAAGGAACAAGTATATCTACTTGACACCTTTCCTCTGTCACTTAATTTCCTGCTGGGACACTGCAACCACTGTTAGGAACAATGATGTCTCATTCTGAGAGAATCTCTACTCTTGAATCCAGGGCGGGGAAAAAGATGCAGGAAAGAGTTGCCCTTTGTGGGTTGGTCCTGGGTACCATTCTCTTGCATACCTCCCCAACCCTCCATCTCTCCTTATGTCTGTGTGCTGGTGCCTGTAGGGCAGTGTAGAGGGTGAGAGAGCCAAGTACAGACAGATACCTTTCTATCAAGGCTTGCTGAAGCGAAGTTTCTACCCACTGGCCTTATCCCACAGTACAGTTTAGGAGTTACTACACAGCTGTCTCCCCAACAGCCATCTTTTTTTTCTCTCCCTTGGAGCTCAATAGACAGGAGAAGGAAGGATCTGGCTAAAAAGCGCAGTGGTGACCACACATTTGCTGCAAGAGCACATCATGAACACAGAAGAATCAGAACTAGACTGTACAGTACAGTAGCCATCTGCCACATGTGGCTTTTCACATCTCTATTTAAATTGATTAAAAGAAATGGAATTGTCAAGTTGGTCCTGCAGTTGCACTAGCCACATTTCTTTTTTTTGTTTGTTTGTTTGTTTTTTGTTTTGTTTTTGGGTTTTGTTTTTTTTTTGAGACAGGGTTTCTCTGTGTAGCCTTGGTTGTCCTGAACTTACTTTGTAGACCAAGCTGGCCTCAAACTCACAGGGATCCACCTGCCTCTGCCCCCCTGAGTGCTGGGGTGACGGGAGTGCACCACCAAGTCTAGCCACATTTCTAATACTCATTAGGTACCTGAGGCTGGCATCCCAGGAGAAAAGAGAACATGCAGAAAGTCATTACATGATGCCAGTCTAGACTTCTGGTTATAATTATAAGCTGAAAATGAGACATGGTCAGACATTATGAATAGAATCATAATTCAAAGCAGAGACTTCTACCAAAAGTTAATATAAAAGGACAGCATGTTTTTTGTTTTGTTTTGTTTTGTTTTTTTACTTCACATTATCATTAAAATTCAGGGGAGAGTCTGTTAATTAAACAGGGATAGTTTGCTTTGCAAAAGAAGCAATCTCAAAACAACAAAGATTTCTTGGAAGAGTTAACCAAAAGATTACAACAATTAAACTCTCCAAGTTAATACTTATTAAGTTAATATCACTGAAAACGCTCATGGATAAGTAGTTGAACTTAACGGAATTCTCTGGGAAAAGGACAAACAGCTAGGGGGAGAGTCATGAAATGTTGAATATGGGAAGAAAGGAAGAAAAAAAGAGTCCACAGTAGATTTTCCAGGGCGAGCACTCTGGATATCTAATTACCTTTGTTTTAATGTAACTAAACCTCACAGTGAACTGGGAATATAGGTGAGTGATGGAGTGCCTCACACGCTCAGGCCCCTGTGTTCAGTCCTCAGTGCTGGAGGAGAAAAAGCAGCCCTCGATATCAACAGCTGTGTACATTTGGCCCACTGCTGTACCTCGTACACTGCCCTTCTCTCTGGTCCAGGTATTTCCATCAGTGTGTGTTTTAGGAAGGGTAATGTACCCTCAGGGTCTTTCCAAGTCTGAGAATCTTTGTTGTGACATTATACTCCAAGCATTCTTTGGTTTGGCATATAATTCTAATTCTTTTGTCACTTTTTTTCTCACAGAAGTCTATAAATACAATTTTACTCTCTTCAAGAAGTTAGAATTCCAGAAAATATGTTTCATATCCATTTGATTCTGTTCCATAAGATTTCTAAATTTAACTAGTTCGTCATTATATGCCTGTTTTCTGTTTGTTTGTTTTTTTAATTCATTCATTTATTTATTTATTTTTATTCAGTGAACTCTTAATCATCTTTCTTTGGTGTAGGTCTATTTTCTTGTAATTTCTTTTCATTTAGCTGTTGTTGTTGTTGCTTAATTGGTTGGTTGGTTGTTAGTTTAGAATCAGGGTTTCTGTATTCCAGGCCGGCCTTGGACTGGTCATATAGCTGAAGATGGCCTTGAACTTCTGATCCTCCTTGCCTATATTTTCCCAGTGCTAGAAATACAATTGCAAACCACCATGTCCAGTTTTATAGAATTATGGGGATCAAATAGTTGAGGCAGGCACTCTGTCAACTGGAGTACATTCTCAGCCAACATTTTCCCATTGTGAATGAAATCTTTTTTCATATATCATACATATATAGGTGCATATAGGTAAATAAAAAAGATTCTAAGTCTGTTTCTTCCTCCTTATTCTTTACCTGTTTTATGATGGACAGAAGGTTTAGATTTTAATGTTTATGTTTTTTCCCTCCAAAATTATAGTTATCCGTAGGATTTAGTCAAGAGTTGTACTCAAATGATATTTTCTTTAGTTCATTGTTTTGTTTTTACTCCATTTTTTGTAGTTTGAATGAGAATGGTCCTCAAAAGCTCATATGTTTGAATGATTGGTTCCCAGTCAGTGGAACTGTTTGAAAAGGATTAGGAGGGGTGTCCTTGTTGGAGGAGGTGTGTCCCTGGAACCGGCTTCAAGGCTTTCAAAAGCCCAGACCAGGCCCAGGGATATCTCTGTAAGTTCAAGGCCAGCCTGGTTTATATAGTGAATTCCAGGACAGCCAGAGCTACATCGATGAGAGACCATGTATCAAACAAAGCAAAGCAAAACAAAACTATAAAGTGTGGCTTATAGCTCTCTATTTACCGATTTGTTTGTTCTTACTAAGCTAGTACTAAATCCCATTAGTTATTTTTTTTCAGAACTGTTGAGTTTTTCTTCCTTTCTTACATATCATCATCATCATCATCCTCTTTGACATGATTATCAAGCCTGTGTTGACAATTTTATTTGAATTAAATTACATGTATCAGTTTAAGACGTATTTGACATAGTTGGATTGGTAAGTGTGATCTGGAGTGTAAACTTTGGAGTCATCTTTGTATAGACTACTGCAGTGACAACAAGAAACTGCACTTGATTATCCAGAAGAGGACTCAGAACTAGGCCCCAGGTACCGTATGTATGGGGGCTCATTGTGGAAGTGCCGGCCGTCAGTTTACTGGTTCTCTGCAAGCATCTCTTGCCAGGACCTTCAGTGTGCTACAGCCCCTGCTCTAGGTTCCTGGTGTGCCTGTGCCTTCTCCAAACCTCAGCATCATAGATCCCTTTTCTTTCCTTCTTGTTGGGAGCAAGGAGATATCCCTTTTTCTTCCTCCTCAGTTAGAGTATATTATTATTGTTGTTGTTGGCCTTCCTGGTACTTGGGTGGAAGGATATCCTGAGAAGGGTAACCCGCAACTCTGAGATCTGGGAAGGTATCCCAGCTCTGAGGTGGGACAGTGTCCCATAGGAAGAGCATGCTGAGAAACGGGAGCTCAGGAACCACACAGCTCTGAGAGGAGGCTTCCTCAGGGGAGACATTGCAGCTTCCAGAGGATTACCCCAACCCCTGAGGAGTTTAGGAGCCCAAGTTCCATTCCTTCTTTGCTTCTTCTTTCTTCCCTTTGTTGCTTCTTCTGATTAGAGAGTCACACCAGGCAGTAAATCTCTTAAAAGAGGTTTATTGGAGGGATGAATCCAGGAGAGGAGAAACAAGTCCAGGAGTAGCTTCCTCTGCTCCCAGGAGAAGACAGCAGGGAACTGAGCAGACACAGCCTTTGTATAGGATTTATTAGGGAATGGAGCTTTCTAGAGTATGTTTTCCTGTTCAGGGATTGATGGGTTTTAGTGGGAAGCTCAGGGATTGGTCAGTTCTGCTCCGAGAAATTGGTGGGGTTTTGTCCAGATTTTTCACCTCAAATTGGCATAATCTGGGATGAGTCCTACTGGGGGGCTGGAGATTACAGAGGTCTGGAGCATCCACAGACGGGTCTGGCCACTTTTATGCCCTGAGAGATTATAAAGTTTACAAACTTCACAAAGCGTTTATGGCAGGAAAGCCTTCCCATGCAGGATGATTAGCTGACAGACTAAAGAGAAGGTCCTGCCATTGTGGGCAGCTCCTGTGAAGGCAGTAGACTGAGGCAGGAAAGGTTGTCATCATCATGGACAGCTCTCCTGGAGGCAGTAGGCATTCTGAGGCAGTAACTGCCCTGTTTGACTGTGCTGTCTTACTCCTTCCTCTGCAAGCACTTCAGTGATGGTAATCAATGTGCATTCACAGTTGGTGCTGGTGAGAAGCCCAAACCCACATCTATAATGCAGGCTTGCTCTTGCAAAAGTCAAGAATTTCCCAGAAACCCAAAGACGCAACACCCATTTTAATTCCTTAGAGTTAACAAAGTTATATGAGAATGTTCTCTTTGGTTATGACTTATTCTTGTACAGAATTTTTATGGTGCCTGACCTGGTGGGTCATATCTATAATCCTATCACTTGGGAAACTGAGGCAGGTGAATTGCTGTGAGTTCAAGGGTAGCCTGGTCTGTGCAGAGAGTTCAAGCCAACATGGATTGTAAAGAGACTCTAACTCAAAACAGGAGAACAAGAAGAAGAAGAAAAAGAGGAAGAAGAAAAAAAACACAAAATAAATAAAATTTTAGCAAAATTCAACGGATTTTTAAATGTTTTTACCACTTTGTAGAAAAGTATCTTTGCCAACTTATTTATGATAGATGCAACATATTTTGAGTTTTAAAATTTGAAAATATAACTTTATTATTTAAGTAGTAAAAGAAACCTTCTTCCAACTTCTTTATTTCTTTTATTTAGATTGTAAGAAATAATTACTTTGTATGTGTGTATGTGTGTATGTGAATGGGCATGTGTATGTGCTATAGTTGTTCAGTGCTGGGGACTGAATCTGGCTCTGGAAGAGCAGAAAGACCGCTTAACCATCTCTTCAGCCCTGGAATTTTTTTTATTTTATTTTATTTTATTTTATTTTTTTAGTATTAAGTTTTAGATGCTTAGTTCACTGTGTTTATAACACAGAAGCAAAGAGAGATGAGTATTATCAGTTTACTATCTGGCTGTATTAGTCAACTTCTGCTTCTTTGATTCATTTCACTACCTTTATGAGAAACGCCCCCTTGACAGTAGCCTAGACTACAGAACTGAGAAGCAGTGAACTTAGACCCCCTCCTCACCCCCAAGTAAGGACCATTTGCTTGTGAAATTGAGTGTGTGAAAAAATATCCTGAAAATTCTAAAGAACAAGTAGTCTCCATTGGGATTAGTTCTAAATGAAGAGGAATGGAAGAGATGCCTTCAGCCACCATGCTTAGTGACCGTTCTGGGGAGCCCATTCCTAGAGCTGCATGGAGCTGAATAGTGATTCCCACCAGAGCTTTCTCCTGGAAACCAGCATTCAGAGGTGGGCTTCAGCAAGGCAGCTGACCCCCCTACACACACACTACCCTCCCTACCCTGCCACCCCTAACCCCAGCCAGCCCTGGAAGGAAAGAAGGCCCAGGGCTTTGCACTCTGTGATTTGGTTCATCCTTGTATTTACTTCTGAATGGGAGCCTTTGTTTTCCTAAGTGCCTCCCTTGACAACCAGCATTACTCCTAGTAACTTCTGTCAGATCATGAGTTGGTCCCTTCGGATCATAGGACTAAAGGACTAAAGGGAAGGCACTGTGACACTGGAACAAATTATTTCTAAACTGCATTTCAAGTCGTAGAATGAGAAATTCACACATAAAACTGTCGAAGTCCAAAAAAAAAAAAAACACACACACAAAACAGTCGAAGTCCTTGAAAACAGATTTGAAAGGTTAAAAAGTGGCTCCAACCTTTATTTCTTTGAGTTTTCCCACGGTCTGTAACTGGCCTTTGGGTTTCTCCCAGAAAGGGTGATTGTTGATTCATTTTGAAAACTTGAGTGTTGATTCTAGACAAAATACTGTGATAAGGATCCTCAAAGCGATTCTTCGTTGCATAGATTCCAGAACCAACTCTGACACTGGTTAGTTTTCTTTCTTTCCTTTCTTCTGTTCTTTGCACCTTTTATTCCCTTTTGTTTGTTTCTTAGTCAGGAAAGTTTAAACAGTACAGATTGAGCGTAAATCCGTGGGCACTGGGGGTCCCGCCAGTGCGGGTTTCTTCCTGTTCATGTGTGCATATGTATGACCAAGGATTAGTACATGCAGTCGTATAGACTGTTGAGGGGTTTTAGGAGCAGCTGGGGACTAGTTTCTAAATCTAAACCCGTATATCGTCTTCAGCTTTTTTCCCACAGGCTGGTTTTCTGTGTTAGTACACATAATTCCACCTTGTGCTTTTTGCCAATTGCCTAATAATCTATATTACTGATGTTGGTTTTTTGTTTTTTTTTTTAATGTTTTGTTTTGTTTTCCTGAAACTGGGTTTTCCTGTGAAACCCTGGCTGTTCTGGAACTCACTCTGTAGACCAGAGATTTGCCTGTACACCACCATACCTAGCAATGTGCCATTCTTTTATTTATTCTCTTTTTAACTTTATTTAATTTTTATTTTATGTGCCATAGGTGTTTTGCCTGTATGGAAGTCTTTGTGAGGGTATCAGATCCCCTGAACTAAGGTTACAGATAGCTGCCACGTGGGTGCTGGAAATTTAACACATGTCCTTTAGAAGAGCAGCAAAT
This sequence comes from Psammomys obesus, assembly GCF_907164565.1. NCBI lineage: Eukaryota > Metazoa > Chordata > Mammalia > Rodentia > Muridae > Psammomys > Psammomys obesus. Next base: position 9,207,400 of record NW_026596095.1, read on the forward strand.
GCTCTTAACCACTAAGCCATCTCTCTAGTCCTGTGCCATTTTTTTAATTATTGCTTTAAGTTTTTCCCTCATTACTGCAGTGAACATAGATGCATACTCTGCAAGCATTCTTATGCCTGTCCTGGTTTTCTGAACTAATCAAGGGTGTTATGATTAGAAGGCTAAGTTGAACAGTGTGCTGACACAAAATGGCCTGTTAACCCTTCCCACCCATTGCATTCTGGCAGATTGTTGAAACTCCAGAGGGATTGTGAAAGAGTATAAATGCTGGCTTGAAGGCAGTTATGCTGGCCTTCCCTCAGGTTCCTAGCAATTGTTCATGTCATCACTTGCTGTCACAGACAGGTGCGACAGGTGTGTGCAGCCAGATAGAAGGACTGCCTGATGCCCCCCCCCTGCGCTCTCTGTTCCTGTGGTTCCTCTCTCCAATCCCCTGCTTTCCTCCTTTCCCCTCCTCCCCCATCTCTTCCCCAGCCTCTCTTCTCTCTCTCTTTCTCTCTGTCTTAGGTTCTTCCTTTCTCTCCCTCTCTGTTCCTCTCTCTCTGCCCTCATGGCTCACTCACTGTCACTACCCCTTCTTCAGGTCCTTACTCCTCTCTTTTTCCCCCCACAAATCTCCTTATATCAGATCTGTTGCATGACGTAATTTCTCAGAGAGCACACCTTGGCATGGGCCTGCCCTCTCCCCAGTTGTATTTCCTAACAATAAATACGTAGGGCAGAGACCAAGGTAACGGATATCCCAAACTCACATTGATCTATTCTTGGTGAAACCCAGGCCTCTATTCATGACTGTAGATAAGTCTGCTTAAGCTAAGACTCAGAGAAAACTTTCTTCTTTCTTTCTTTCTTTCTTTCTTTCTTTCTTTCCTTCCTTCCTTCCTTCCTTCCTTCCTTCCTTCCTTCCTTCCTTCCTTCCTTCCTTCCTTCCTTCCTTCCTTCCTTATGTTTGTTTAACTTATTTAGTGTATGAGTTCTCTGTATGTATGTACACCTGCATGCCAGAAGAGGGCATCAGATCCCTTTATAGAGGTCATGAGCCACCACCATGTAGTTACTGGGAATTGAACTCAGGACCTCTGTAAGAGCAACCAGCCAGTGCTCTTAACCGCTGAGCCACCTCAAAAACTTAGGCGCAAATCCCACACTTGCTGCAGTTTCTGGACTCTAGTCAGCTTTGTATCACATTCATGTCCATATTTAGCTTCCTAAAACTCTTCATTGCCCCAATTATTCAATATCCTAATGCTTTCAGTGATTTCCTTAATATAAAAAAGTATAGTTGAAACCAAAAGCCAATGTCCATTAGAGGCACTGTTTAAAAGCAAAAGCAGAATAAAAATATCTGCCATTAATCATACCACTATTTGTTTTTATTCTTTTACCTAAAATGAAATAATAAGTATAAATACTGAGACAGGACAAATCAAATCTTGTATTATATTATGTAAGTAATTATATCTAGCAACAACAACAAAAAATGCTGAAAGGTTCATCAAGTAGTGCAAGTTTTAGGCACAATCTGGGTAATGTAAGGCCTCTTTGGCTGTTTCCCATGCTAGCATTAACTCGGAGAAAATAACCAGGCACCATATTAAACACTGGTGATAGACCTTAATAAGAAGAAATAATGTGGGCATAAGAGTGAAATCTTACCAAGAGATATTAAATGTGATATAAATAAATGTTAAGGTATATGCTTGCTGTTTAAATTGATATATTTACATACACAACACACCCATTTAACATAATAGCAATCAAAATTCTTTTGGGTTTTTGTTTGTTTGTTTGTTTGTTTGTTTGTTTGTTTGTTTTGAGACAGGCTCTCTTTATTATGTAACTCTGGCTGTCCTAGATTTCCCTGTGTAGACCAGGCTGACCTTGAACTCACAGAGATCCACCTTCCTCTGCCTCCTTAAATTAAAGGCAAGCACTGCCACATCACCTGGCAAAACTCTTGTATTTTAGAATACTTTATTCCGTTATAAACATTCACTCCTTTTGACACATGTTGTTACAGTTAGTTTAGATCCACCAGTTAACTGAATCAACCCAAGCCCTCTCCTGCTGTCATGGACCATGCTCAACTGCAGTTGAGAAGACACTAATACAGGACACAGTGGCTGAGATGACTGGGAAACTCTTCAAAAGTTAAGTCTCTGTGGAGATTACATGGGGATGAGCAGGAAAACGAATTCAGTTGCTCCCTGGGGCCTGGAGAAGATGAGGACACTGAGAGGGGTGTTTCAGGTACAAGGCACATCACAAAAGCCACCGTGTGATATTCCTAGATGGTGGTGGAGTGGGCAGAGTCCAGCTCCCGGGAACAGAGAGAATGGAAGATGGGTAAGAGTCAGGCATGACTTGGGAGCTTCTAATCTGGGCAGTTAGGTGGGGTGCCACACACCTGTAATCCCAGCACTTGGGGAGGCAGAGGCAGGCGGATCTCTGTGGGTTCAAGGCCAGCCTGAGCTACAAAGCAAGTCCAGGACAGCCAAGGCTACACAGGGAAACCTTGTCCTTAAAAAACAAACAAACAAACAAAAAAGAATACTGTTGTTAGCCTGGACAGATGGCTCAGTGGCTAAGAGCACTTGCTGCTCTTGCAGAGGACTCAGGTTCAGTTCCCAGTATCCACTTGGTGTCTTATAACTGTCTGTAATTCCCAATTTCAGAGGATAGAACCCTGGCTTCTGAACCCATGGGCACCAAGTGTGAACATGGCTCACACACAGAACACTGATACACATAACACAAAGTAAGTTTTTAAGAAAAAGAAAAAAAAAACGTATATGTGTGTGCATGCGTATGTGTAAAGAATACTGTCGCTTTGCCATCACACTCTGGGGAGTCTGGGAGAGGAACAGGAACATTTCTGTCTCTAAGTGTCGTTATAGTGTTTCATATCACCCAGACTTAGCCAGCAGTCTCCACCATTTGATGGTGAAGCTTGTCCTTAGATCTACCCCCACACATACACACACACACACACACACACACACACAAACACACACACGATAACAAGAGCACCACTGAACAGTGTTAGTGACTAAAAGACAGCACAGACATCAGTTGTGTCTGACTCGTGTGCTGCTGAAAGACTTGGTGTTTTGCAGATGCTTCTTGCATTCAGGCAAAGCTTTCCTGAGCCCTACCCATTTGCTTGCTCTCTCCTTACTCCCCTGGCCTCTGCTCATCTTTTAAATCCTTTGTTCTCTTTCGTCAATCCATTCATTCCTTTTGTTTTCCTCCCCGAAAAGGACCCTTGGAAAATGTCCAAACAAGCTTGGAAAATGTTCCCAGGGAGTCCCTCCAGTGTGTTGGTGAAGAATTTCTATTTTACTTTCCTCTGCACTCTAGACAGCCACGTTTGGTGCCATTTCCTCATCCTGCCACCAGGTGGAAGCACACTACAGTACATTGAGCTGTTGACTCTGCGCTAGCTCTGGAGACTTTCAGAATGGCCCATGGTTACTAGTGTGTATTACAGACTGATCTTGCCAGAGCTAGACAGGAGACTCTCCACCTCCTGATCCTCCTTTTCCTCTTCCTCCTCTTGGTCCTCTTTGTCCTCCTCTTCTTTCTTTTTTATTAACATCGTGCATCTCTGTTAGGTATTGCCTTTTCTTCTTTTTAAAATTGCCCTTTCTTGAGTTAGGAAATACTTTCCATAGCTCCAGAGTCACCTCTCCACCTGCAGGAAGTTTGTATTCTGCACGCTCTTCACAGGGCTGGGAGCATTCGTAGTTTAGTGGCAGCATGATCATGTAGATGCACAAGGACTTACATTCAGGCCCCAGCATGACAGAAAAACAAGTCTTTCTTGAAGGCCACTTGCTGCACTACCATTATATTTATGTCAGTTTATTTCTGATTTTTTTTTTTTTTTGAGATAGTAGAGCAGGTCTACTTGAAGCTTTGCCTTCTCCCACTCAAATCTCTCTTGTGTGTGTCTAGGGGATGTGCATGGGAGTGCCAGGCTAGCAGCCAGCAAGCCTGAGCTATCCTCCTGTCTCCACCGTGCCCCCAGTACCATTGGGAAGCAGGTACATGTGAGGTCACAACGAGCAGCTGCTAATTGAGAAGTTTCACATTCAAATTTGTCACTGACTTTTGTGAGGAATATAAGGAAATACAAGTTCTGCCTCGAGGAGCTTTTCATTCAGCTGGAGAGGAAAGCATGATAATAGAAACCTTAACAGGCAGCTGATGATGGGCATGGGGGGTGGCTGTCAGTGTGTGTGTGTGTGTGTGTGTGTGTGTGTGTGTGTGCGCGCATGCACGTGTGTAAAGTAAAGTGCCTGCTTTGTAAGCGTAAGGACCTGAGTTTGGATCCCCAGCACCCACATAAAAAGCTGGGCGGTGCAGCACACGCCTGTGATCTGTGCTGGCTGTGCAGAGATGGGTGGCTCCTTAGAGCTCACTGGTCAGCCAGCCAGGTTCAGTGAGAGGCCCTGTCTCAGTGATAAGGTAGATAATTTGAGGAAGACACCCCGGGTTGTCCTTAGATCTACACACATGCATGCACGATAACAAGAACACCACTGAACAGACAGTGTTAGTAACTAAAAGACAGCACAGGCATCAGTTGTCTCTGAAGCCTGTGCTGCCCCGCAGCTGCGTGAAGCCTTCATAGGAAGCAGCTGTGCTCGCAAACTCTCCACTTTAGACAGGTAGAAGAGCAGAGCTGTAACCCCTGAGGTGTGATGGTGAAATAGTACCTAGAAAATGGGCTTCAGAAGAACAGATCCCTTCCCTGTCCCCTATCCATACCATGCTGCTCTTTCCACATCGCTTCCTTGAATGCCCCGTTTATATCTTCCAGGCACGGAGTCAAAGATTAATTTTGAAGACAGTAGTTTGCCTAACAGAACAAAACTACAGTACCTAACACATAGGTCCTGTTTGTTTTTTACCCTTCATTACCTTCATACCCTACCATTTCATTCATGAACATGAACTAGGCATGTCCTGGCTGTTGACATAGGGGCCTCATAAATCTTTGCCATGGGAGAATATTCTGTGTATTACATAGTGCTTAGCAGCCACCCTGGCCTTTTCCACCAGATGCCAAAGAATGATACCTCCCACCCATGCACACCCACCAGCCATGAGAGCACTGAGTGGCTCCAGTCCTTGCTGAGTGGTCCAGTGGTCAAGGGGGGAGACTTCCCTCTCCTCTGCTTGAAAATCACTGGTTTGAGCTGATAGCCACTGACTGTCAGACCCACAAGGAATGCCTGTCACATAAGAACCCAAACCAGCAATCAGCAAAAGGAATTTTGAAGAAAAGGGAGAGGTTCGGGAAGTTTAAAAGAAAACAGTTATTTTCAGAGAAATGAGGCTATCATGTCCTCAGGAATAAGATGTGATTTTTTTTTTTTTTTGAAAACTCAGAGTTTTTTTTTTTTATCGTTATTAATTTTTTTATTGCAAGGATGAAAAAAATCCACAGAGCACTGGACAGTCATGCTGAATATTCTGCTATAAACTATTTAAAATATTGAAAAACAGAGGAATCACATTAGGTAATCAAACTGCAGATTGAAGGGTAACCCAGAAAAGGCACAGAAACAGGAGAAAAGTTCCAAACAAAAGGATGGCCTAGAAAAAAAATCCCCAGACCTAGAAGGACATGACCTTCAAAGTAAAAGGACTGTAACCAGTCCAGTCATACTGTAGCCACAACAAGGTAAGCCATCTAAGGTTTCAAATTTAATGACAAAGAGAAGATACCAAAAACTTCCAGAAAAACAAAACAAGACCAAACAGGAAGAAAGCCAGCACAGATCCAGACAGTGTTCAGGACAGAGAAGTGCCAACGGAAGTAACTACTCATTCTCATGGAGTATTTATTTACTAAAATAATGCAAACTGTAACATACTTACTGACATTTTAAAGAGAGAGAGGAGGGGAGAGAGAGGGAGAACAAAGAAGTTTGGGTATTCTTGCTGTTTTTTTTTTTTCTTTGAATTTTTTGGCTTGACTGGAAGTTTGATGGTTATAAGATACATCAAACGGCTCCTCTAAAACAAACACCACACACATACACACACACACACCTTTTCACAAGTTGGGGTGTTATCTTCATAGATAACTAAGACTGCTCATCTTCCTGAGACTTTGACTTTAATGCATTTGGTATCTACTGTCAACAGTATCCAAGCAGTTCTAAAAAAGAAGGCTGTAAACTACATGAATGCATATGGGGTTTCACTTCAGTGTAAACTTTACCTTACTACTGGTGGTTTATTGCAGTTCTGTTATGTTTGTTTGTTTTCTTGGGCTTTTTTGAGATAGCCCTGGCGGTCCTGGAACTTGCTTTGTACTGGCCTTGAACTCATAAAGATCCGCTTTCCTCTGCTTCCAAAGTGCTAGGTCCAAAGGTGTGTGCCACCAAGCCCAGGTGCAGTTCTGTTCTTATAGTGTAAATAATGTGTGTGTGTGTGCACTTCTCATTCTAATAAACTTTAATTACATCCAGCTCCATATAAAAATAAAATATTTCAACCCAGAAAAACTCAAATACCTCAATTCAGAATGAAGTTAGATGAAATGAGCAATTTATCTGGGCTAGAAAATATGTATTTATTACCAAATATTATTTACTACCATACCCAGCCTTACAATTTCTTTTCTTTTTTTTTCTTTTTTGCTATAAATCAATGTGGAGCTTACTGGGGGACTTCCTCTCTCCTTCCTTTGAACACTTAGATGCTCTTTCCATAGCTATTAGGCCCAGGAAGTACTTCTGAAGCCTGGTAGTCATAGTCACACGAGGGATTGCATAATTCTCATATCTCCAAGTAGCAAGGCTATGAGGTTATTCACTTCTGGTTTAGGCACAATGGGCTGGGGATCGGTATACGTCTGCCGGGAAGTGGACAGGAAACAGCAAGCACAGAGAGTGTTCACACATCCTGCAGGTGCCTGGCTGGTGCTCACTTCATGCTAGCTGACTGAGGGAGGAGAGCTACTCATTTCAGATTGGGTTCTGTCTTCTTGGGCAAATCAACCTCTCTAGGCCTCTGTCTTCTTCATGAAGCAAGGAGGCCTGGCTAGGGTCAGGGATCCCCAGCTAGTCAAAATCGCACAGCTGCCTCTAGGCTGATGCATCAGCAATAAGTGAGGCTGCCTCTCTGAGCCATGCCTCTCCAAGGTGGCCAGTGTGTGTGCCCAGAGCCCAGGTTCTGAATCTTGGCATCCGGCATCACCAGTGCTTGATACACCCACCTGCTGGGTCAGCCCGTTGCCCTTGTTCCAGAAACAGAGCCTTGTCCTGCCCCATTTCCACCTAAGAAGTGTGTGCTTCTGTGTTTCTTTTGTTCTGTGAGTGTATAGATATGTGGATGGACACGTGCGTAGAGGTCAGAGGACAGCTTGCAGGAAATGTGTGGGTCCTGGGGATTGGGCTTGACACACAGTGCCTTTACCTTCTGAGCCGTCTTGCCATCCCATTTTATCCTCTGAGCCATCTTGGCAACCCCCAGAATAGATGTTTTCTAACACTGACAGAGTTTGTATCTGGAGGATTTCACTGACTCACAGAATTATGTTCAAAACCACACTGCAGCTGGTCCTCATGGCAAGGACCTATAATCCCAGCTACCTGGGAAGCTGAGGTAGGACAAGCTGTCTGCACTGTGGAGCAAGTTCAAGGCCATCCTGAGTTGCCCTTGAGATCCTGTCTCCAAAAAAAGCAAAAGCGGCTGAGAAGATTGCTCAGTGGGCAAGGGTTCTTGCTCTGTGGTCATAAGACCTGAGCTCAAATCCCCAGCACCTGTGTGAAAAGCTGCCATGACTCTGCATGCTTGTAATGCCAGCACTGGGGAGGGGGCAGCAAAGGCAGGTAGATCCTGAAAGCTCGCTGTCCAACCAGCCTAGTGAAAACTGTGAGCATCTGACTCAGTGAGAGACTGTTTTAGGCAGTAACACGGAGAGTGGTAGGTGAAGACACCATCCTACTCTGGCTTCAGAGTATGCACATGCACACACACACACACACACACACACACACACACTTTAGGAAAGTGCTGTAGATAAAACTCAATGGCGAGGTCTTTGCCTGGCATTCCTGAAGCTTTCCACAATGACTACAATAAAGTACTACTGTAAACAAACAAATAGGTAGACCACAGTGAGTACAGGATATGCCCTCAACTTCTTTTCCCTTTCTGCATTCTCTTCTTAGGGTATGGCAATACCATTGCTCCAGCTGAGAACTGGAAAGCTCCCTACCACTAAGCCCCTCCTCCCATAGTTTACTCTCTTCATTCCTCCACCTTAACTGACAGCATCATTACCCAGAGATATGCATGCATCCTAGCTTTCCCTCCTCTAGTCCTTCCCACATCTGCTTTTCCTCCTGCTTGTCAGCATGGTATTTCCTGAATGCAGATCTGATCACAGATACCCTTTTAACAGTCAGTATCTCATTCCTTTAGATTCAAGTATGTAGCCTTTAGCCTGCCTTTAAAACATCTCTCTGGCCCCAAGTCTCCTGCTTTCTGTCTTGTTACCTCTGTGTCAAAATATAGCTCCCCACATACTCCCTGTTCTCTTAGACTCTGGTGTGAGCGTGGCACCTCCTCTGCCTCAGGACCCTTCATAAATTTTATTTCCATCGTGAGCCAGATCGTACATTCCCTGCAGAAAACCTGAGTTATGAAGATATAGTTAATTGTTTATTACTTGCTGACTAACATGATAATTATATCTCATACTGTACTTGTCTTTTGATTTGCAATTGTTTCCATGAATTTCCCTTCAGGACTGTAATAAGTTTCCTCTCAGTGTCTTATCCATCCTCAGTTCTTGCCCTCTGGTAAGTACTTATTACTTGTTTGATGGATGATGAGTGAATGAATCTACACTCATAATAATAAGTACAGGTCATAAACAGTTGTTTATACAACAAAGAGAATAAGAGGAACTTGGCAACTTAAAAAAGAGGGGGAAAAAAATCTTGCCCCTGGCAAGACTCACTGCAGCTGCCCAGGGAAATCACTGTGATGGACAGTGAAGTCTCCTGGCTCTGTCTTTTGCAGTTGCACGTGACTCCTCACGTGCTGCCAGAAGTCTTGGTGTTAAGGGAGCAAACGCGAGCTTCAGAGTTTGTACTGATTGTTTGAGGAGAGGGTAAGTCTCTTACAGTTTATGGATAGAGACAGGAAGCCTCAGTTTCCCAAAAGCCATAGCAAACATCTGCCTCAGGGCCTCTTGTTGAGTTACATTCTCATCTCTTGTAGCCCACCATGGGAGTCAGGAGTGGCCACTTTTTTATATGAGGAAATTATGGTCATTTTGGTTTCAGAATGAGTGGTTAAACCATCCAACATATATTAGAAATAAATACTCTGTGTGGTTGAGGATAACTGAGATTGGATATTGTCAAAAGAAGAGGCCAAAAAGTTGCAGGGTTGACAGCCGCTCACCATAGAAGGCTTCAGGGTCTTCGGGTCATAATTCAGTAACTGTTTCTGAAAGAACAAACAAACAAAAATACTTTCTTTTCCTAGGCAAGAAGGAGCTTCTCAAGGAAAGATGGACTCCTAACTAGTCAGGCTAGAGAAGCTGGGTATGGGGGAGCCCATGATTCCAGTGCTTGGGACACTTAGACAGGAAAGTCACCTCAAGTTCAAGGCTCGTTTTGGCTGCACAGCAAGTGCCAGGCCAGCCAGGACTGCACGGGTAAACAGGCCTGCACCTGGTAGGGAGGTCGTGGAACCTGGCTGAAGAGCCGCGACAGTTTCACACAGATTAGAGGAAGGCTCCAGCTGCTTTGCTAGAGGTTCATTCACACCACTCTGCGACACCTCAGTTCCCGCGAGATAAACATCTGCCAAGCATTTGAAGAACAAGTATATGGAAATTGTTTTCTGACAAATTGTGATTATCTTAACTTTAAAATAATTGGTACAACCATCTTGTATATTTATATATACATTCATTTAGATACATGAAGAGAGAGGACATTATGTCTAAAAATTATGAAAGAAAGCTGGAAGCATGCTTAGTTGAATGGAATTTGGACATTTCAGCAATCATCTTGTTTCTAGGGTTTTGCAATAGTGTGGCATCCATTAAATAGCAAGCGTGTTGTACATTTCAGTGTGTGGTAACATGAAGAAATGACTTCATAGCCGCTCGGTCTGCTCTGATGTGGTTTATGATGCCATCTGGATTCTTTGGTGGAATTATTTTCCATCTAAATCACTGTAAACTTCTAGTTAGCTTTCACAAATCTGAAGCCAGATCTGTTTGTGGTTTTTGGCAGTGATGTAATTCTGGAACATACTGTGACTGTTAAAAGTAGTCATATACCATTAGTATATAACTCTGTGTTTCACATCATTTCAGACAAACTAGAAGCCTGAAAAAAATCCACTTCTCCACTTGAAGATTTTACACTTCAGTGTTTCCTGTCTGCCTTGCCACTCACATTTGATCATATGTTAGTTGGGATGGGTGGAGAGCCATGTGAGGCTCCGGAGAGTGCTGCCCTTGGTTAGGAGGCTCAGATACAATGTTTTGCTGATGTATGCTTTGTTCCTGTACAGTAAAGAAAGAGAACAAGCCTCACTTCCTTGGCTGACAGTGTAGAAGTGAGTGGATTATATTTCAAAGCGTATCCATATTTGGGATGTACACAGCCAACTGCATGGAAAGAAACGAAACAACTAAGTTCTTCCTTTCTCAGATACCTATAGCCCAGCTGTCCGCCAGCCTGGAGCAATACCAAAATTGCAGCACTTTCTTGAAGAAACTGGGGACCTGAAAGTCAACAAAGTCTGAAGATTTTTCAAGGTCCTTTATTCTTTTGGTGGTGGTGGTGGTGGTTTTTTTCAAGACAGGGTTTCTCTGTGTAGCCTTGGCTGTCCTGGGCTAGCTTTGTAGACCAGGCTGTCCTCAAACTCACAGACTCACAGAGATTACCAGCCTCTATCTCCCCAAGTGCTGGGATTACAGGTGTGTGCCACAGCACCTAGTGGTCCTGGGTTCTTATTCTTCATCTCCCTCCCCCCACCCAAGCCTTAGAGGTCTGAGGGTGGGACATGTCACTGGTAAACTCAACCTATAGTGTAGAACTGACACAGAGGACAGAGAAGGAGTGTAGTTCTCACAGAGCCGGAGAGAGCAGGATTCATGGGCTTTTGGCCATCAGTATATAAATATAAAGTGAGTAGAAAAACAAAGAAACGGTGCACACCGTTAGTCCCAGGACTCAGTAGGCTGAGGCAAGTGGATCTCTGAGTTTGAGGCCAGCCTGGTCTACCTTGTCAGGACAGCAAGGGCTATTACACAAAGAAACCCTGTCTCGAAAACGAAAACAAAAACAAAAACAAAAAAAAAAGGAGGCAGAGGAGGAAAAAGAATTTAAAACACACACGCACAAAGAAAAAGAAACTGGTCAGGCTGTACACTGCTGGATCAATAGAGGCAAAGAGTAACCTCCCTATGAAGGTGGCATAGTTTCTAAAGTATGAAGAAGGTGTTTTTTAAAGTCTCTTCAGCAAGGCACAGGGATCTGAGAAACACCCATACAAAGGGCTTCTCCACATGTATCAGAACATGTGGAAAGCCTGGGTCTAGGTTCTGACACTGTCACCTTGAGAGAGTATAGATTCCTCAAATGTGAAGGGAGTTTTGATTTGTTGGTCTCTCCAGCCCTGAGATCATGAAGAGCCAACGTCATCTGCCTCATCATCTTAAGCATAGACCACAGACTGAACATCTAGAAACTATAATGATAGTTTTTCTGTGGGCACGGTAGAACACTGTCCTCTGGACACAACATGGCCATTGTCCTCTTGAACTCTCAGCAGCTGTAATTATCCACAGGAGACCTGCACAAGATAGGGGCTATTAACATTAGGTCTTAGAGGGGAGGAAAGGGCTCTTGAGGCAGGACACACTAGAAGTATGAGGCTCCCTCCCCCTTCTCTAAGGACATAGAAGAAGGTGGGGAGATTTTTTTTCAGATATGTTGCCCAGTGCTACTGTAGATAGCCTCTCACCTGGACTACTATAAGTGCCTCAGTTAAACTCATCAGTTCTCCAAACTACACTTGAGTGGGATAATTTCTTCCATCTGTCATTGGCATTCTATCTGAGTTAGATGATGTATGTTTATGTCTCCCTAGAAAAAGGTCCTGCAATAACGTGGCAAATGTTTGAGATTAAAATATGAAAGACACCAGACTGGCCCCTAGTATTACAGCGATGGAAACATAAAATTCTCTGAGTTTGCATTCTGGCAAGAGAGGCAGAAAATCAAATACCTAACTCAACAAGTTAAGTTGGTACTGATAATTGCAAAGCAGAGCATTGGCAGAGGGACGCCGTGTGACCTCTAAACAGATAATGTTCAGTTGAGGACTGATCTGAAGGACAAAGCTGACTGTGAGACTGGGACAGGGCTGACAGGGTGAGATGGAGCAGAGGAGGTCTTCAGGAAGTGTAACACAAACTGTGGCCCATTGAGCTGGCAAGCAGGAATTAGAGACAGACTGGTACCAGATAATTTGGGAGCCTGGGAGCAACTACAAGGAGCTTGGACTTCATCCCATGTGCAGGAAAGTCTGTGGATGGTTTCAAGCAGGGAAACGAAAGGATCTGCTTTACATTATCAAAAAGATGAGTCTTGGTGATTCTATAGAGAATAAATTATAGCAGGATAAAAGAAGGGAAGAAAACAGTTAAGAGACCGTTAGTAGCAGCAGCCAAGGTGAAAGATGGCGATGACTTGAGCCACAGCGTATCAGAAACATTTGGAATGAAGGAATTGCTATGGGAATATGGAATGAGGGGTCTAGGGGGGGGGGGGGGGGGGGGGGGGGGGGGGGGGGGCTGCCCCGCCCTCCATGCATTTCTGCCAGTTCTAACATAAATCTTCATTTCCATGCAGCAAACTCCTGGTAGGTCCTACTGTTCATGCCTTTTGTTTCTGTCCAAGAGAAGGGATTTTGGCTCTGTTTTTGCTAGACTTACTGTTTTTTCAGTTCATAATTTCTGTGAGTGAGGCAAGTGTACAAGTTCACTTCTTAGTTCTGGTCACTGCTCCCTGCGCATGGGTTCTGCCTCCGCGAGTGAGGACGCTCTTTCAGAACTGGGCACTACTGGATTACACACCTCTGGCCTGCACCGTCACTGGAGTACGTTCACAATTTAATACCGCAGCTTCACCCAACAGGCCCAACGACAGCTTAAGACATTACATTTTGATTTTAGTTTAGAGGTGTGTGGGCGCACTTGTACGTGTGGCGGTCAGTGGACAGACGACTTTGCAGAGTCTCTCACCTTTGCATGATCACCAGGCTCCATTAACCACTGCCCACTGCCCAAAAGCTGTAACTTGCGTATGCATACAGGGAATGTACGTGTCTACTTCCCTGTATCCTGAGCAACACTGGCTGTCTGTAACTGTGGTTCATTCAACACATGCTTGAAGAATTACTGTCTTTTCCTGTGCTTCATTGTTAACTAGCTCATGTTTGTTGGCTCTTTGTATTTCTTCTATTTGAAATTTTCTGTCCATCTCCTCTGACTATCTAGATGTAAGGTTGCTTTATATATTGATTTATTAGATCTCTTTGTATGTTATCAGCGTGTTTCACTCAGCCTGTAATATATTTTATGGAAAATGTCTTCCAACTTATTGCCAAAATGGACTTTGTTTTTTAAATTGCATTTAGGACCCTCTTCACCATAATCCAATGATGTAAGGTTAGATGAAGTATGAAATAAGCTTTGCAATTCTTACTTTTAAAGTAGTTAAGATGAAAATTAAAAATGAATAAGAACACAGGCATTAACTGTCTAAATTATTAGCTATTAGTTTATTTTCATCTCTGCTGTTTCCTTCTAGTACCCACCCCACCTTTACCGAATTCCAAGAAGTCGGGAGGTCCATCAGTCCTGGCTTTCCTCAATCTTCACCACCTTGCAGTCCATGTGGTTCTCCTTCCCCCTGATTTACCGAAAAAGGCCGGATTTGGTATGTAAGCCTGTCTCTTAGGACCGGGAAAGTGACTTTCTTACGGCTTGTCCACTGATAATCAGTTCTGTTGTTTTAGTCAATAGCTGCCATTTCTCAGTGAGCCGGGGCTTTTTAGAGGTTAGCTAAAATGTATAGCTTATATGGACATTGCTGAAAGAGGTGAGAAGTTTGCCTTCCTAGATACAGTTTGAACTCAGAGCTTGTTCTAGTCCTTTCTGAGAGTGATAAATGCCAACAATGTCTTTAACTAATGCTATGGCTGTTCACTGTGGTCCCTAACCAACACCATGTGGGAGTCAGCCAGCAAATAGTTGATTCTTTTTCAATCGCTTTTTCGTATTTGCTAAGACGTTTTACCAAATATGGTATGTGGCAGTCAGAATTTCATCTATATTCAAGTTTTCCTAGGAAAGGAGTATAGAAAATAGGAAGACAAATGCTAAATCCATGCTTGAATCACTACGTTCTCCATGTCTGTAAAAGTCTTGCACTGTCCTGCTGTCTTTGTGGTAAAATTGCAGTGTAAGCTGCAAATGTGCAGATCAGTGGCAGTACCACGGCGCTGTACCTGGCTCGTAAATTATGCCTCTTCCTGTAGACAGAATCCACTAACTGCTGTAGCCTGAAAGGAAACTGTTCACTTGATTCCTAGATATAGGACTCCTGGCAGGGTCTGTCTTATTATCATGAATAGTTGAGCCAAATGTGTTTAGCTACAGTGGTTTAGAAAGTTCTCTATTAGTTGCCCTTCATCAACTAGATTTTAGGTCAAACCCTCATTTTGGAGAGCAGTTTAAAACCCTTTGTTTTTTATGTGAATAGTTCTCTATGAGTTTTTTAAAATAGCGTTTACATACCATAAAATGTACAACTCTTAAGTGTATAATTTGACCACATCCCTAATAAGACATAGAAACTTCCCATGATGTCAGAGTGTTTTCTCTGGCCTCTTCCAGTCACCCCAAAATCCCCCAAGAAATCGCTATTGTTTTCTGATATATACCACCATAGATTAATTTTATACATATTTCTGTTCCAGAAAGTTTTATTTTGCTTTTATGTGGATGGGTGTTTTGCCCATGTGTGTATCTGTGTACCATGTACATGTCTGGTGCCCCATAAGCCAGAAGATATGTCGGATCCCGGGACTGAAGTTACAGAGGGTCATTAGCTACCATGTGGGTGCTGGGAACTGATCAGATCCTCTGCAAGAGCAGCCAGTGCCCTTAACCACTGAGCCATCTCCCCAACCCGCTCAAATTTTTGTCAAAATAAGTCTTACAAATGATCAACAACTACATTGTTTAGGATGTAGTAGTCAAATATGCTTCTAAAAGATTACTGTTGGATTTTAATGCTTAATTTATTTTAAACTCATGTGATAAGTGGAAGGGGAAAAGGATCATTTTATTTTATTTATTTTGAGTATTACTTACTTGACATTATACATAAGCCACACTGCAGTGCTTTTTAGTAAGTTAGAAGCAACATCATTAGGTAACAGGGAATCCTGATTAAATTGGCTCAGTCAAGAACAGTATAGACACCTGCTTCCTTGTCTTTAACCATTACCTACAACAGGCTGATGAGTAAAATTGAAACACGGGTGAGTCTTGCTTTGTTCTGACAAAAAAGAGGATTTTTCCCAGCATGAAAACATACTTAAAAACCAATTATGTAAATCTAAGTGTAAAGCCGTTCTTTGGAGCTGGAGAGATGGTTCAGTGGTTAGAGCTCTTACTGCTTTCCAGAGAACCTAAGGTTGATTCCCTGCATGCACATAGTGGCTCACACCACCTGAACTCCAGATCCAGGGGATCTGATGCGCTCTTTGGGCCTCTTCGGACACCAGGCACGCACAGAGTGCACAGACTTGGTGCAAAACACCCATACACAGAAAAGTAAACTGAGTTTAATTGAAAGAACACCATTCTTCAGTAGATTTCAGGTGTCATTCCTCATCTTTGTGAAAAATTGGGCATTGCTGATTAAGTCCAATCATATCTTCTGAAAAAATAATTAATCAATGAAGTTCTGTGTATGGGTGTTTTGTCTGCACACCAGAAGAGGGCATCAGGCGGTTGTGAGCCCCCATGTGGATCCTGGAAACTGGACTCAACATCTCCAAGGGCAGCTGGGCTTTTACCTGCCGAGACCCCCATCTATCCCCGCAGTCATAGCTTTAAAAGGGAGAAATAGTGATACGATTTGCTAAACTGAAATTGCTGTTTAAAAAAAAAAAAGTATTGGGCTGGGCATAGTAGTGCACATCTTTATATTCCAGCACTTGGAAAGCAGAAGCAGGAGGATCTCTGTGAGTTCAAGGCAAGCTGGTCTATATATCAAGTTCTAGGACAGCCAGAAATTATTAAAGACCCTGTCTCAAACAACAGACAAACAAGCAAACAACAAATAAACAAAAGGTCATATTCACTTTACTATAATCTAATTTTTATTTAAATCAGGACTGATTGGCCAGCAAAAATTTTCTGTTACCTTTTATACTCTAGATTCTGGTTCATGAGTTAAATCCTAGTACATATCAAAAGCCACAAGGAATTTGCACTAATAAACAGAACATTGCTGTTACTGCTGAGCAGCCTTTCTTAGCCCTAGCAAAGATGACTTTTGTTCCACAGATGTCCTTTTCTGGATTCTCCAAGTATGCCATTGTATCCTCCCTCCAAGTGATGGCTGTGTTGTTACTGCCATTTGTGTAAGAGACTTCTGATGTGTCTTCCTCCCAAACAGGTCTCCATGATTTGCTCTAGTCTTTTGCTTACCGCCATTTTCCACAGTGTGGCATTGAGTGCACTTTGGAACAAAAACCTCTCTGCTCTTCTCAGCATTACCCATGTTTAATTCACTCTTCTATTACTCGGCCAGCTTGAGTGCAGCAGCGTCAGAACTCAGAAGGAAATGATAAAGTGATGGGTAATGTCTGTTGTGGATGCAAAAGAGCCTAGGGACTCCCTGGCCTGGGCTTTGTTTGCTATTGCAATGCTGGGGATTGAGCCCAGCTCCTCAGGAATGCTAGGCATTTGTTGTATGATTTAGCTCCAAGTATGCCTGATGCTCTGGTGGTATACCTTGTGGGTGGTGGGACACTTGGTCCCTGGCCCAATTTGCCTCTTACTTTATTTCATTCAGTTCTCTTCCAGGCCTTATTCACCTTAAAACAGAAAGGATTGTGTTAGCTAGCCTCTCCATTTCCTTCTTAATTACTCCAAAGGTTCATAAATGCTACAAAATTGCTTGTAAAAAGCTGGCTTATAGGAAAATCTTAATTTTATGTTATTTAATACCTGTAATTTGCAAGTTTTTCGAGTATAATGTGTTGCCAGACTCTAAAGTTAACTGCAAAGCAGATCATCTTTTCTTGCTTCGTGTAGGAATCAGAATTCACTCCTATACTGTGTGTACGCAATGCCAATGAACTGGATGTCTTTACAAATTGAGAAATAAACATATATGCCATTTCATGGCTGATTTCACTTTATCCTTTGGATTTGACTTTTTAAATTATAACAAAGATAATGTGTTTACTGCTATAATTTAAGAACTTCATTTAAAATCAAATTTGGAAGATCCCTAGGTATATGTTTTGGAATAGTTTGAACAGCAGCCAGGTGGTCACCAAGTAAAGGGGATGGCTTAACAGGTTGGAGAGACGGCTTGGCAGGTGAGAGCATTTGGTTTCTCTTCCTGAGGCTCTGTTCCCAGCGCCCACATGATGGTGGATGCTCTCTACTTATTTTTTTCTTTGAGACAGTGTCTTTCCCTGGCCTATAGCTCACTAAATAGGCGAGTCCAGCTGCTAGTGATTTGCAGAGACCTCCTAGCTCTGCCCCTCCAGGACTAGAATTATTGCCGCACCCCGATTTTTTAAAAAAAGGGTTCTGAGAATCAGACATGCCTCCTGCTTGTGGTGCAGGCACTGTACTGACTGAGCTGTCTCCCCAGCTCGGTAAGTTACTTTCCGGGTCTCTTAAACATCCCACCTCTCCAAAATAAATAGAGTGAGCCATCTCATCTTATGTTATAACCCAGGTAAGTGTCTGTTTTCAAAGTAGAGTTAACTTTGCCCCAATGAAATAATAGTACAGAATTTGAAATTAGCTATCAGATATATTTGTTAAAATATAAGTTTAAGAATGGACATAAATTGAAAAGCTTAAGGAGCCAGGCACGTAACACATACCACCCCGCTCCTCAGGAGACGGAGGTGGGAGGACCACTTGACTCTAATTCAGGGCTAGTCCAGGCAATGTGAGAAAGTAAAATAAATCTCAATAAAATAAAGATCATTAATGGGGGTGGGCGGGGAGACGGCTTAATCAGTAAACGGCTTGTTCCACAATCGTTAAGACCGCAGTTCAGATCCCTGCACCCATGTAAAAGCCAGGAATGGCATGTGTCTGTAAGCCCACATGGTGCTGAGACAGAAAGGGGCAGACCCCTAGAGCTCATTGGCTAGCCAGTTTTGCAGTATTGGGGAGCTTCTGGTTCCGCTTCATTGAAACTAAGATGGTGGGGGTAGGAAAGGGCCTGCTGCACCAGGGTGAGAACCTGGGTTTGGAGTCCCAGCACTCACAGAAAAGCCAGGCACACATGTCTAAACCCCAGCACTGCACCAGGGGTAGGTGGGGAGGCAGAGTGCAGCAGATTGCACTGACCTGTGACCTCCACATGAAATGCACACACACACACAAAAGAATTTTTAAGGTAGGATAGTTAGAGAATTTTACAAATTGTCTTGGAAAATTAAACAAGTTGAAAATTTCCAGTTTGTAATGACAAAAACAGTTCTGAGATGTATGTTCCAGTTCTCTTCTTTAGAAAACATTTTTTACATTAACTTACAAAGTAACGAGTCTCACTGTTACATCTGCATCACGTCTGTATTAGTCTTCCCTGTTCACAGTCCTTTGCTATTCTCATGCAACCTTCCTCCCCATCGTGATCCACTTTGTTCGTTCATGTCGTATGTGTGTACTTAAATTCCGCATGAGGGAAAACAGGAGAGTTTTTCCCCATTTTCTTTCTCCCCTCCCACTCCCTTTAGGCCCTTTCTCTCCTCCTGCAGTATCCCTTCTACTTTCATGCCATACATGTATACAGACGCATCTATATGCACGTAAGGATTTAATATATAGTCCACATACTTGTCTTTCTGCAGTGCTTATTTTGCTTAGCATGATAATGACAGTTTCTCTCCTTTTCTTGAAAATGACATAATTTATTTATTTATTTTTTTTAAGATGAGTTGTAAGATGGACCGTAGCACAGGCCAGCCTCAAACCTTCTATGTAGTGGAAAATGACCTTGAACTTCTGGTCCTCCTGCTTCTGCCTCCTAAATATGCCTTGTGGGTGGTGGGACATTTGGCAGGCATGCCCCTCTGTGCCTCAATTTAATTCACCACAGAATAAAACTCCATTGTGTCTCTATCTATTACATTTTCTTTATCCATTTATCTGGTGAAGTATACAATTGTCTATCATGTGAATCATGCAGCAATGAACACAATGTGCATGTATTTCTCTGGCATCCAGACATACATTCCTTCGCATAGAGACCCGGGGATGATCTGGATCTTGTAGTAGATCTATTTTAGTATTTGAGAACCCTCCATATTGACTTTTACAGTGTCTGTTTCATTGTACATCATTTTTGCCATGATCTTTCTGCCTGCTGTCCTTCTGATGTCTAGCTCCACTCCATCATGGTCAGGGAATTGCTCTGTTTTTAAATTTTTAAGGTTTGCTATAGGATCTAAAATAGAATTGCATGGCTAGTCCATGGATTCTTGAAAAGGAATGTGTTCTATCTGTTGATATATGGAATCGCTGCGCTGGTTGGCGACACCATTGAGTTGTTCTGTGTTTGCTGATTTTCTAATGGTTCTGTGCTGAAAGGAGCACCCTTACTTTATGGCCCTTTTAAACATCCCCGTAGATCCTACTTAGCCTTTTCTAATCTCCTCTGTCCTCCTAGTGTGATGCACATATTGATCCCATATTAAAATCCCCGTGAGTTCACGGTTTTGTATCTCAAAGCCCAAATATTCCTTTCATTATTTCATCTTTAGTTTTTCCTAAAAGTAGGAACATTTGAGTCATATTCTCTGGGAAATAATACTCTCAAAGAGAATTGGTTTGTTTCAAACACAGGAGTGGAAAAGTTCAATGCTCAAGGTTGCTGGTCATTAAAAGACTGCTTGTGTTAGAGAGGGGCCAAGATCTGTGCAGTTCTTGAGGGAAAAGGGCAAGTGCACTTGAGTTTCCCATGGTCTCTTCCTAGCAAAATGCTTTCATACTTGTGGGGTGACTTCAAATGAATGAAGGTTGGATGATGTGAGTCAGACCCAAAACAAAGACACCCGCTCCCGCTGGTGTGTCTCAGGCCTGCCATGGCTGGCTGTGTTTGAGGACTGGCTGGCTTCACTCCAGCCTGGCCACTGTCAAATGAAGGCCTCAAGGAAAGAATTTTACATGCAAATATAAAACATAATTTAACTTTTAATCAAGTGAAAAACGTTTTACGTTTTCAGTATATGACAAATCGGAAAGAAATAGATCATCTGAGCCTAATGTTCTACTTCTTTGCCTGGGACTTGATTTACTATGACAAACGTAGATGTATTGATTACCCGACATTCATGTTTTAAATGAAAGAAGGCCATTATTTCACTTAGACATTCAAGTCTAAGTCTGTGGCCATAACAAGTTGCTGACGTGCACAGAGGGTTATTGTGCATAAGAAGAACGCTATGATTTTTTTTTTTTTTAATTAGGTGTTTTCTGGGGAGAGCTACAAGCTCAGTGGCACCAAGATTATCACTGTTTGGGTAGCATGTAAAAATATTATTGCCCTACTAATTAACATGTGTTTAAAACATTCTGAGGAATCAACTTTTTGTCAAGATGCCAGAGCTCATGGGCAAGCATTGCTTCTCGCCTGGTTGATATTCTACTTGTTTAATGACCTTCATCTTTTATTATGTTTTAGTGATCAAAAACCCCTTAACATATTCAAAGGAATCTTACTAGACCAGAAAAAGGTCAGCTTTCTCAGTGTTAGCAGTGGTCAGCATGTAGACACACTATCTCCGGGTTCTTGGCCTCTTATCCAAACAATCGAAAATGAGGAAAACTTTATTCAGAAGCAAATCAGTAAAACAGATTAGAATGGAGCTAACTATCACAATTGGCAGGGCCTGCTGAGTGAAGGTACTCAAGGGCCCCAGGAACTGCTTGAGGCTTTCTCTTCAAAAGAAGTAGGAGTTTGCTTGCTAAGGGGAGAATGAGAATGGTTCTCTGTTCTGATTGGCACATTAGGTCTTATCATCTTCTCTTCTCATAATGCATCTGATTTTAAGCATTTGTACACCCAATTAGGTATAAGCATAAAATGGCAAATAGGGGATTCTCCTTAAAAGTCACGTGAGGATGCAGTTACGCCTTGCTGTTCATGCACCTGCAACCTGTTTGCACTGGGTAGACTTTTCATTCTTTTGTACTGGATGCACTGGAAATATATTTGAATGGAAACTAATCACTGTTAACAGAGGAAGTTATCTCATTGGCCAAAGAGGAGCATGTGGGTATCCTGATGGAGGTGGGTGTCGTGGGTGGCAAGGTGCCTTGTTTAGACAGGAGTATGTGTGCGTAGTATGTTCAGGTAAAGGTTATAGAGTGCATCATTAGAAGGAGGGTGTTCTTAACCAAAACAAAGTAGAGTCCAAGTTACTTAGCTCCTCCCTCTGCGTGTCTGCCTTAGCCAGTTGCCTGTCTAGAGTGAAGCTAACTAAGAAGAAGATTTGGGGGCTGGAGTGATGGCTCAGAGGTTAAAAGTACTGGCTGTTCTTCCAAAGGAGCCAAGTTCAATTCCCAGCACCCACACGGCAGCTCACAACTGTGTGTAACTCCAGTTCCAGGGAGTTCCAGTTCCAACACCCTCATACAGACATACATGCAGGCAAAACACCAGTGTACATGAAAATAAAAATAAATAAAAATCTTTAAAAAGAGTACAATTTTCCAAGCCAATCCAAACAGAAACAATTCAGTCACGCTGTCTACTGCTTTGTGTACAAGATGAATGAGATCATATTTGAGAACTGTTTGTTTAGTTTTCTTTAGTTCCTTTTCTTCTTCTGCCCAGTCCTCTGTAATGCATTAAGATGACAACAGGATTTCTCTCTCCCTGCTTGCATATGCAGCCTAAGTTCCACAACCTTCCTACAGACACTCATATGTTTCTAACAAGAGTCCACTGAGAGAAGTGATTGGGGATGCAGATCCTTTCAAATATCTGGATCCTTAGAACCTACAGTTTCATATGCATCACCGGTTATGCCACTGGCACACTGGCCGGGTGACAGTCTGTAACTGCTTCTACCCATACATGAAGTATTTAATTTAAACATACAGCTTCTGACTCACATTGTGAGAGGGCTCAGAACAAAATCTGGGTCCAAGTTAGGTGCCCATTAGAGATTGCTCTAGACTTCTCATACTCTCCCTATTCAAGAACTGTGAAGTTTGAAAATAATTTTTCTTTCTAAGTTGATCTTTTTCCACTTGGCAAGCATTGCATCTTTCCTCTGCAGAATCCAGCATGCTATCTACCATTTTTGCTCCCTCTGGCTTTTCCTGCATCACTTTCTGAGCTCTTGCTTGCTCTTCTAGCCCACCAGGCACATATTAGAGGTGGGCTGGGCAGTGCCGCTTCCTTTTAAGGGGAAAACTAGTGCATTTTCTTACGGGTGGTGGGTGGCTATGGTAGAAACACAAAGTCAGAGTGGAAGAAAAACAAACCTAGGTAGAAGGATAAGACAAAGGGAAGTGTACGGCTGGAGAGACGGCTGCTTTTCCGGAGGGCCTGGCTTGGGTTCCCAGTGCCCATACCAGACAGCTCACAATCACCTGAAACTGCTCTTCCATGGGATTTGTCTTAGAATTTCATTGCTATGACGATACACCACAATGGCAACTCTTATAAAGGAAAACATTTAATTGGGGCTGGCTTACAGTTTCAGAGGTTTAGTCCATTACCGTCACGGCAGGAAGCATGGCAGAGTGCAGGCAGACGTGGTGCTGGAGAAGTAGCTAAGAGTTCTGCATCTTGACCCGCAAGCAGCAGAAGGAGACTGTGTGCCTCGCTGGAGACCTCAAAGCCCACAGTGATACACTTTCTCCAACATGGCATCACCACCTAATAGTGCTACTGTCTATGGCCACGCCTTCAAACACATGAGTCTAAGGGGCCATTCCTATTCAGATCACCATAGGGTCTGATGCCCTCTTCTGGCCTCCACAGCACCTGCTTACACAGAGTTACATAAACTCCAGCAGGTGTTGGTGTACTAGTGCACGTACACACAAATTTTAAAACATTAAAAAGAAAGTGTGGTGGAGGTGAAACTGCTTTCAAAGAAGGAACCGATGTGTGCTCAGAGACAGGAGCTTGGGAGAGAACTGGCCTTGTGGACAGGGAGGGAAGTACTAGTGGCTACTTGAGAGCAAAGTGTGGTAAAGAGGAAGTTTATGGCCTCAAATGCACAAGTGTTTGTTAGAAGCAGTTCAGCTTTGCAGCTTCTCACCTGAAAGGTCCCTGTGAGCCATCAGCTTTGTTTATACATAGTTTAAATTCAGGAAAGTGATTCTTTTCCTAGAAGTTTAAGCATCTTCCTTTGCTCGTAGTTAAAGAGAAAGGAGAGAGCAGGAGCGCATAACTGCGGCAGATACAGCGGAGCTTCTGGAGTGTGTGTGTTCGTGTGTGGTGGTGTATGTGTGGGTGTGGTGGGGTGCGTGGGTGTGCATGTGTGTGTGCTGTTGCCAGAGCCACTATGGAAACGGGGGAACTTGTTCAAATCTGAGTGTAGACCACGGCTCTTTAAGGAAAGGTAAAGCCAGCAGGTATCTGACCTGAGAAGCCATTGCGGTACTCAGAGCATGCTGGAGTTCAGCTAGTGCCAGAGATGAGTCTTTGGCTAGAAGGGGGCTAGGGAGGAGAAATCACAAGTATCTGCTGCAGCTGAGTAGGGATGTACACAGCTAGGGGAGTAAAACAGACAGAATGGTGGGCGTCCATAACCGCAAGATTGTGCTCCCTCAAAATTAGTCCCTGGAGTCCCTCTAAAGATTCCTTTCTTCCTTCCTTTCCTTCTTTCTTTCCCTTCTTTTTTTTTTTTTTAATAATAATTTCTGATGTGTTGGATATTCTGTCAGAGCAATTTAAAGAAAAAGACAAGCTAAGTGTGGTGGCACTCAGCTTTTTATACTGATCACTCTAGAGGCTGAAGCAGGAAGGTCATGAATTCTGGGCCAGCCTAGGCTACATGGTAAATTCCATCTTAAAAAAATTTTTTTAAAAAGATTGAAAATCAGACAGTGTTTTCCAACAGCCTCTGGGTATCAAAGACCCTTTTCTTCTCAGCCTTTGTACTTTCCTGTCTCACTGAGTAGAAAAATGGTTCTCATCTGAAAGGTCCATTGAGCATTAGCTCTGTTCATATGTGCTTAAAATCAAGAAAGGTTGAAGATGAAAGCGGTTGGAAGAAAACCCTTTTTAGATTAGCATCCACAGCTTGATAGCTTGCTATTTGGTGATTCTCTCTCTCTTTCTTTTTTTTTTTTGGTTTTTCGAGACGAGTGTCTCTATGTAGCCTTGGCTATCCTGGACTTGATTTGTAGATTTGTAGACCAGGCTGGCCTTGAACTCGCAGAGGTCCGCTTGCCTTTGCCTCCCTGAGTGCTGGGATTACAGGTGTGTGCTACTGTGCCCATCTTGGCTTCTCTCTCTCTTTTTCTGTCTCTTTTCTGGACTTTCAATGTGATTTGTGTCATTTGTAGTGTGAGTACAGTGGTGTCTCATGGTGATGGATATATATATATATGTTATAGTTATATTATTATGTATATAGTATATTTTATAAATAAGCATATTATATGCTATAAAACATGTGAAATTCAATCAGTTGTGAAAGCTTACCGCTCTCAGTTTGGATGCAGTTTGAGACTCTACTTGCACCAGGACAGCATTTTACTGGAGTTGTGAGGCAAGTTGTTTCTTCTTTTTGTTATTATTTGGTTTTAGGTTTATTTTATGTATATGGATGTACACCTCAAAAGTGTCTGGGAGTTTCGGATGGTTGTGAGCTACCAAAGGTGCTAAGGAATTGAACCCTCTGCAAGAACAAGTGTTTTTAACCACTAGGCAAGCTCTCCAACCCTGCCAAGCTGTTTCTTACTTCTGTGTTGACTTTTCTCCATGGTCCAAGGAATAATTTGATGTTCCCTAAGACACATGGCCATTAATTATAGCACATCTCTTCGCTGGGTCAGTTAGAACTGAGGAATATGTGCTTACCATAGCTTTGCTAAGAGGGTTAGATACTCTCACGCCTGAGACACCCTGGCTCATATAGAAAGATGTGTAAGCCATTATTGGTTAAGGTGTGAGGGAGTTCAGTGAGGACAGGGTCATTGGACTGTAGCTGAGGTTGCACAGCTTGGAGAACAGAAAAAGTGCTCCCTGGGGATAGAATCTTTGAATTGTGTAAGAACATCTTCTGGCTGATCACTTTTTGAGAAATGTGAGCACACATGATTTATAGGCTTCATATGTTTAGAGTGTCAGCATTTCCATATTCTGTCATGAAAAATGAAATCCTGCGGTGGAATTGTCTGTAAATTGTAAAGAACAACAAGTTTCATTTGTTAACACATGACCATTCTTGCCTCCTTGGTCTTCCTAAAATTTACATTTAAGCCATTTACACAAGTCTTTGACACAGGCAGTTCTTTAAAATATGTTTCCAGCTTATAGTTGTGAGAAGAGGTTTAGTTTTGCTTTTGTGGGCTAAATAATCACTTTTCTGTAAGGACAGGTGGCTGTGTTGTGCTTTAATCAGTTTTGTACACACATTCAAAGCTCCAGGTGCTGTTTTCACCAAAATTGCTTACACTATACAGTGTTTTATACGAAATTTGGGGCGGAAGAGCAAGTGAGGGGTTAGGGCCAGCGGGGAGCCTGGTCTGCTGCTGCTGATGGGTGGTATTTCCCACTCCATGGAGAACCAAAGGGGATTTATGTGAGACAGACTTCTGGACCTAGAATTCCTTTTCATAGGTTTCATTGGTGATTCTCCCTTACCTTTTCCTTTTAAGTCAGTCTTCCTTCCTCTAGTTTGTACTCCTTAGAGGTGGAAAATGCCATCCTAAGGCTGAGGAGGTTTGTTGGGAATTATTATGTAGGAACTCGGGGCTGTCTGACCTTTGTTTGTTTGTTTTTGTTTTTGGGGCACAGGGTTTCTCTGTGTAGTTCTGGCTGTCCTGAAACTCACTCTGTACACCAGCTGGCTCCGCCTGCCTCTGCCTCCCCAGCGCTAGGGTTAAAGATGTGTGCCACCATCTCTGACCTGCTCTAACCTTAGCTTTTCCTCAGATGGAAACAGGTTACAATAGGAGCACAGATGGCAGATGCACTTGCTTTGAAGCCACTTCACTCCTGCCAAAGTGACTCACTGTTCCTCACAGCTCTCCTACCTCCTCATTGCTTAGACATTGTAGATAACAAAAAAGATTTGCTTAAATGATGGCTAGGCTCATTCTGGGCTTCTTCCCACTTTGCTTAAAGAGCACGCTTGAAGACGTGATTGTTTTCCTGCCCTGTTCTACACGTTCTCGGTGGGCCTCTCTGCTGTCTCTTCATATTGTACTACATTAATTGTCTCCTCGTGTCTTCCGTTTCCTTCCTGACTGTATCACCTCCTTCTGTCCTCACTCACACCTTCCCATCGGAATGCATGTTGCAGCACCCATGGTCATCCTCTCCCATCTTGTTCCTTTATAAAGACCCTGTGCTCTGGGCTGTTTGTATCTGTTGCTTTTCATCTGCGTCTATTACAGAAACTCTTTTCTTCCCCCACTTAGGACTTCTGGGAAGTCAACTTTTTTTCTTTTTTTCTTCCTTTTTTTCCACAACCACCCCTTTTCTTAATTTAAGACAGAGCCTTGCTATATAGTCCTGGCAGGCCTGAAACTTGTTATTTTAGACTACTGTAGTCTCAAGCTCACAGAGATCCACCTGCCTCTGCAAGTGCTGGGCTTAAAGGTGTGCACCGTCAAGCATGGGTTAACTTTAATTCTCATCAGTTCTCTTCCTTGTTGCCCTTCCTAACACACCAGATCTTTCTGAGTTTTGTTTTGTTTTTATTATTTTCTTCTCCATCAGATCCTCAGGTTCATAATATTGGATAACAATGTTCTAAGGCTTTCTAGCTGTTGACTGGGGGAAGCATATAGATACTGATTTAAAAAAAAAAACTGTACATGTCATAGGTATTAGATAAGAGCCTGGTTCAATAGGAGGTGGACAAGGCCTTCTCAGTGCCGTTGTTTTGTTTGTTACAGCAAGTTCCTTTTCATTTCCAAAACCAGTACTCATTCAAGGCTTCTTTCTCTTTTCTCAGCCACAGAGCACGGGCATCTTCTCTCTGTTTCGTATAGTTAATGCCTGAACTCTAGGTATTTCTCACCAGGAAAGAGCCCCTATTTCTGGCTCCCACTGACAAATTTGAGGAGCTAAAAACTGCAAGACACAGATCAGCCAGAGCAGCTGAGTACCTGCGATAGTCTAATATTCCTTCCTATCCTCCCTCCCTGGCATTATTTTCCTGGTGTCTTTTACCTCAGGTTGTCTCACTTTGTTGATTCCCTTGCTGAAATGGGGCAGAATCCATTCCTGAAGCCCCTTTTTGAAGGCCTTAAAGACAGTACCAATACAAAGGAGTGCTTGGGAGCCTGGGAGATGTTACAGGGAACTAAATGCCAATTAGTAAAGCCTGGGGGCTTATTTTGCTGTTGCCAGACAGCCCTTTCATCACAGAACCCTTCTTAAAAGGCTCACGGATGTTACCGCCGTTGGGAAGAATTAATATACATTGGGTTGCTTATGTCTTGTTCAGTTTCTAGATATGAAACTCGGCATGTGTCCTCATATTTCCCTTCAGTCATAAGTTAATCCCTATGTGGATTCCACTTGTACAGTTGGACTCATAAACGTGTACAAATGGCACCTTAGTGGTACTCTAAACCCGTCCTTTTCTTAACGAGTAAATAGTAGGTGCCTTGCCCAGAGTCTTAGAGCTAAAAGCAAATCAGAGATTAAAAATCAGTTTTCTCTCCAACCTGCAGGCTCGGCCCTAGACCTCATCTGAATGAGTGATTGTTGGTCTCTGCCCTCTGCAAGGGCATATATCAAATATATGTTCTCTATATGGAATAGAGTGGAAATGGGCTGGGGCCATATGCACACTAAGGTTCAAACTGTAGGTACGCCCACCATTCTAATATTTAAGCAATCTTAGGTGAGCTAGTTCATATCCACAGACTTGTCTTCTCTTGTTGATAGAATAGGAACCATAATTCCATTTTCTAGTCTTTTATGATTATAACTATACATTGATTAGAAGCCTCTGTGGTAGTTCCTGGGTCCCCTTCTACCTTTTGGTCTTTGTCATTAGTTAGAAATCAAATAAATATTTCTAAATTCTTACCAAGGAATGTGTGCACAGTGCCCAGTAGTGATTTTCATGGTACAGTGAGCCCTTTAGGCATGATAACAAACAAGAATTATTTGCTTCTCTTCTTTCTTTCTGGGCCTTCTGGTTGTGTTTTCATCACAGATTCCAACCCTTCCAAACACATTGGGTCAGGATTTACCCATGAACCTTAGCTCTCTCCTCCTGGGCAACCATTCAAGACTGGCCTTCCACACCTGCTCTTCTCAGACTCATCAGCCTGTGCTTAACCCACAGACTTTTAGGTTCCATCTAGGTCCTTGTGTTCTTGCTTTTTCTGAAATGTGACATCCCAGCTTTTCCTTTTGTGAGCACTTGACCTTACAACTTTGTAGTTAATTGTTCTCTGACTCCACTGTGTGAGCGTGCTGTGGTACTTTGGATTTACTGTTCTCCCTTGCCCCTCCCCCCACTATCATGGAGGTTAACACTGCGCTGGGCACTTAGAGAGTTCTTTCACTGTGAGCATTTTCTTGGCTGAATCTCTTGTCTTCTGCCCAAATGGAAATTCTGGATAGACAAGGAAAAAGTCTTTAGTGCTGGTCTGTGGCTCTCATTTTCCTCAGTGCTTGGTCAGAGGCAGCAGCAGGTGTCAGGTGGGAGCAGCATCTCATGGTGCTCTCTAGTGTTAGAATATTCTCAGGCCTCCATTATCAGGGCCATTAGCATCTTGAGTGTCCAGTTCTGTGTGGTCCTAGGAAATAGTTTTGAGCCTTTAATAGCACTAAGTGTTACAGCTCTCGGCTCACGGTCTGAGACCCTTGGCTTTGAAGATGCTGACAGCTCTCTAACTCTTCCAGTAACTGGGACCTTAGTTTCTCTTCTCTGACTTTTTTATGGTCTTCTATCTTTCTTCAGTCTCAGATCTTCACATTCTCTTGTTGTCTCCTCACATTCGACACTCATCTTCCTTCACCAGCCATATTTTGAACTGTCCAGCTGCTTTTTCAGACAGCTGATTTGTAAAAGTATACTTTATTCACCAGATATAGTTGTTGTCTTGGAGGCTGAATATCTCGCCCTTTCTACTCCTTTCTAAACTCTGGCTGGCTGGTTCAACTTAGCTGTTCCGACTCAAACTCCGCTCCAAGCTGACTGATTCAATCTGGCTTCTCTCTGTTTCTCACCGAATTGCTCTGCTTGGCCTCAAACTTACTCTAGCAATTTGTTTTAATCTTTTGGCTCTTTCTCATTCTCTGGCTTCAACTGCCTCTGCTGATCTGCACTGCATGAGCTCAGTTGAACTCATGAGCTCAACTGAACGCAACTGTACTGCACCAACTATACTAACTGAACTGATTCAACTCTCCCTCCTCCTCTCTCTACCCATCCATCCATCCACCTATCAACCTACCTACCTTCCTAGTTACTGAAATACCCAGATTGCAAGTCCCCAAATGACTGACAGGCTTTGAGTCTGATGTAAAACACATGAGGGTTCTTTATTACAAACTCGAGCTGGGTGGCTGACCTTACAAGAACAAAGGGGCAAGCGACCCCAACTCCGGGGAACAGGGTTTTTAAGGGATCAAAACGCAAGCAGGGAAGTGTAGGTCTTGGCATTACAGGATTGGCTGAAAGGGTTTCTAGGGGAGCTGACCTTTAAAATGATTGGTTTGTTTTTAGGTGCCAAAACTGCAAACGGTTAGGTCTGGCTACCTGGGGGACACCTGACCACCCCACCCCACCCCACCCCTGTATGTGCAGGTTAGGCTATAGCAAGGAGGTGGGGGAGTTAACACATTCCATGGCTTTTCTTAGGGCCTACATGACCCTAGTCACACTCTAAGGTTAATCTGGGTAGAGGGCTGCTGCTGGACCTCTGCTCTGAAAGGACTGTGATTTTGCCCCAGTCCCAGGAAGTAACTCTAAGTTTTCAAACCTCTCACTACCAGTCTACCTATTTTTTTAAAAAAAAAAAAAAAAAAAACAAAAACATAACAGCCCTGGCTGTCCTGGACTTGCTTTGTAGACCAGACTGACCTTGAACTCAGAGATCCACCTGCCTCTGCATCCTTGAGTGCTGGGATTACAGGCATTCACCACCGTGCCCAGCTCGTGCTACTTACTCTGTTTTAAGTCACCTCTCTTTCTGTTCTCTTGAGAGTTGGGTATATCCTATTCTGTCAAATCTTTGTATGATTCATCACTTTGCCTCTCATTTAGACATCACTTTCAAACATCCAACTCCCTTTTATCAACTAGCCTTACTTTCATTGTTTGGGAGTAAAGGTGTATACTAAAAGTATGTTTGCATTCCAGCCAGAGCGATTAAAGGTGTGCTGGATTCAAATTCCTCTACCCTAGTTGCTGTGTTCCACAGTTCCACCTGTTGACACCAAACTTCAAACAACAAAAAATT
This sequence comes from Psammomys obesus, assembly GCF_907164565.1. Classification (NCBI taxonomy): domain Eukaryota; kingdom Metazoa; phylum Chordata; class Mammalia; order Rodentia; family Muridae; genus Psammomys; species Psammomys obesus. Next base: position 9,238,352 of record NW_026596095.1, read on the forward strand.
AAGGGGCTGGAGAGATGGCTTAGAGATTAAGAGCACTGGCTGTTCTTCCCAAGGGCCTGAGTTTAATTCCCAGCAACAACATGGTGGCTCACAACCATCTCTAGTGAGCTCTGGTGCCCTCTTCTGGTGTGCAGGCAGAATGCTGTATAAATAATAAATAAAATTGTATTTCAAAACAAAACAAACAAACTTCTGTTGTTTGTCCACAACCTCTACTGTCATCTACTACCTTTCCTTTCTCCCTACCAGCTATGGTGGTTTGAATGAAAATGGTCCCCATAGGCTCATAGAGAGTAAGTAGCATTTTTGGAGGTATGGCCTTGTTGGAGTAGGTGTTGCCTTCTTGGAGGAAGTACACCAAGTGGCTCATTGGATCCAGACATAGAACTCTCAGCTACTTCTTTAGCAGCACCTCATCAGCCTGCATAAGGCCATGCTTTCTGCCCTGATGATCATGGACTAAACCTCTGAACTGTAAGCCAGCCCCCGTGAAATGTTTTCCTTTCTAAGTGTTGTAATGATCTGGATGTGAGAGTGACCCAGCTACGACGTCTGTCACCTCACTGATTGCAGGCCTGATTCCGCTGATCTGCTTGGCTCGGTGAGTGTCCCCACCACTCCATGTGCGTCCCTCCCAAAGCTGCACACTCAGTTGAAGAGGTTGACCTTCCTGGAGTGGAGGAGGACCCATCTTCAGTCAAGGGTGCAAGAGGAGCTGCGCTTCCTGCTAGGCCCTCCAAACAAGCGCTCAAGAGTTGCCATGATCATGGTGTCTCTTCACTGCAGTAGAAACCCTAACTGAGACCCCAGCCCAACCTGCACTCTTAAAGTAGTTCGGCAGTGAGCACTGGCCTCTTGTATTGGGACTGATGGCGCAGCACTAGCAGGAGCAGCACGGGAGGATGTGTCCCAGTTGGCTCACTAAGTAATCTTGTGCAGCCCAAGAAACAGCCCAAGAAAGAGGTGTTTGGTCCAGTCGTAAGCATTTATTCAAGCCAGTCACTGTCTTGCCTCTTAGTACCAGTCACAGGCATTGAGACTTGTGAGAGCAAAAAGCCGGGTATGAACCGTTTCCAACAGCTCCGGCTGAGGCCCTGCAATCAGGAGCTGAAATGTTCAGCTGTGGTTGTCATGGAGTTTCCCCAGGGTGTCCTAGCGTATAGCAGGTGACTGGGGCCTGCGTAAGGACAGTCCAGCCAGCTATTTGATTGGCAGCTCTTTTTCTCGAAGTGGCAGGGCAGCAAGCGAGTCCCGCAGCAGACAGCTAAGGAATCTCTAGCATCTCCATTCCCCATCATAATCTATTCATGGCCTTAGTTGCTCTTTCCGGAGCTGTGATAAAACACCCTGACAAAAGCAGCTTGAAAAGGAAGGGTGAATTTGGCTCACAGTTGGAGGTACAGGGATGGTCTATTATGGTGGTGCAAGACAGCTGGAGGCATCTGTAGTCAGGAGGAAGAGTGGAAAGCAGAGTTCTGTGATATAGATACGCCTTTTACTGCTCATTTTACATAGAGGAACACCAAGGTTTAGAATAATTGAGAATCTTAAATCTCTTACCTTTAGTCCCAATATTCAGAGGCAGAGGCCAGCCTGGGCTACACAGAGAAACCCTGTCTTGAAAAACAAACAACAACAACAACAATTTCACAATGAAGAAACAAAGTGAGAATTGAGGCCAGTGTCCCCATGCTGCCCACACCTTTGCTGTAGGCAGGGACCGTCAGAATCCGAGCTCACTTTCTCTTTCTTGACTTCAGTTCAACGTGCAGTCCAAGGAGTGGCGATTCCTACCCATTGTGGGCGTCAGCCATCAACCGAGGAAGATCTTCCCCAGGCCACCTCTTGCAGATGACTTTAGATCTTAGATAACAATTGAGATGAAGCATCATACCTGTTTACAGGACAGTGAATGTCAGAAGGACCTAAGGAATTCATCCTGACACAGTTGAGATTTAACAGTGCATTGAGGAGATGCTGCTTAGTGTCCTGGGAGGAGATGGGCCCCTTCTCATCTGGCTTAGAACCGACTCCTCAGTGACTGGTAACCAAGCGCCCACCCGCCTCAGCCCGTCCCTCCTGGCTCACAAGAGGCTTTCAGGGGACCTGTGGTCTGCTTCCTGGATCGCTTCCTCTGTTCCCACTAGATCAGCAGTTCTCAACCTGTGGGTCACAACCCCATTTGTGAAACCAAATGACCCTTTCACAAGGGTCACATATCAGATATCCTGCCTATCATATATTTACAGTACACCCCATAACAGCAAAATTACAGCTACAAAGTAGCAACAGAAATAATTTTATGATTGGGGATGGCCACAGCATGAGGAACTGTAGTAAAGGGTAGCCGAATTAGGAAGGTTGAGAACCACTTCTCTAGATGGATGTGTGTGGCCTTGTTAGCCAGGCGCTTGTGGCTCTACTCAGTGTCACGCAAACTTAAAACCATGTGATGCACTCTTCAGATTGAAGAGAGCTAGGAAGTGTAGTCAAGCCTTCGGTCTCCCTGTCCACCAGAATGCCTGCTTAATTGTAAAATGCTAGCATTGAATCATTTCCACTTCTTCAGATGTCCTGAAACTATCAAGCGGAATTGCTTTCTAATCATAAAACCTATATATTAGAACTATCTTTTTTTTCCTTCATTTTTTTATTATTATTTTTTCTTACACTTTATTCACTTTGTATCCCCCCATAAGCCCCTCCCTCCTCTCCTCCCGATCCTACCGTCCCTCCCCCTTCTTCATGCATGCCCCTCCCCAAGTCCACTGATAGGGGAGGTCCTTCTCTCCTTCCTTCTGATCTTAGTTGTCAGATCACATCAGGAGTGACTGCATTGTCATCTTCTGTGGCCTGGTAAGACCGCTCTCCCCTCAGGGGAAGGTGATCAAAGAGCAGGCCTATCAGATTGTGTCAGAGGCAGTCCCTCTTCCCATTACTATGGAACCCACTTAGACACTAAACTGCCATGGATTACTATCTTTTAAAGTTATTTATTTCTAAATTATTTGTAAATTTAAGCACATCACAAAAAAATTAATGATTTTCAAATTTGTTTTTATTTTGTATTGAGTAACTGCTGTGAGCTTATGTAAAGCTGGCTACTGTGAAAGATGGAGATAACGTACAGTTAGATTAAGAAGCATTTGTAATCTAGCATGCAGGCGTGAACCCAAGTCTAAGGCTCAGAAAGAGGAGTGGTTTGGGTTGAAAGTGGGCTGTACTGCTCTGAAGTATCAGTGTGATTCTTTGGTGTGCTTTCAGGCTCAGCTCCTAGAGGTGAGAGCGAGTTAATGGGCTGCCATCCCATCATCCCAGGCTGAAGGAGTTAAACTTCAGAATGTTGGATAGAATAGTCCTGAAGACACGGGGAGCAAATGCACTTTGAAGCCGTGAAACAAATAGCTCTTTAGGTCACTTTAGGTCAGAAACAGCCCAGGAACCAGAAGAGGAAGCCTGTTTCATAGCCAAGCAATGGACAGACAGACCTCCCAAATACCTGCAGTCTCTGGGGGAATAATTAGAACTTGTTCCACAATCATCTGCTTTGTATTTCTGAGAACGATCTGACTACAGAACAGTAAAGCTGGTAAAGGGTAAACTGAAGACCCTTTCGTCAGAATGAAGCACCGAAAGTCCAGTGAGAATTGTAAATTTGGAAATTTTGGAAAGGAAGTGATTTAAAGACAGTGCTAATAAAATAAAAATAACCCATAACTAAAAATACATGCTAAAACATTTCATCTCATTGGAGACCTGAGAACAGTAAAATATCTGAGTTGGAGTCTCCTTTTTACCAGACCAATAAATCAGCTTGGGGACTCTGAAATCATAATTGGCTTCCTTTGTCTTCAGAGCCAGGGCAGATGCCGGGTGTTGTTTTAGTTGCTGGCAAAACACTATAAATATCCAGATTCTGGCTATTTTATTTTGAATACCAGGTAATTTTTTTTAATGGAGGCTTGGGATAAATTGTGGATAAACAATAGCTTTTGGTTGGGTTTAAATATGGCTTGTTCTCTACCCTGTCATGGAAAATCAAGACAGTTCTATGTTTAGACATGTATAGTAATTCTAATATTTTTAAAAAACAAGAACATTCTTGTGGATTTCTTTTTTTCTTTACTAACAGAGTAAATACAAGCAAGGCAATCCAACCTTTGATTTTTAAGGCCCTTTCAACTTTACAAGTGTTTGGTGTATTGATTCCAAAGTAATACACTAGAAAATTCTACCAAAGGAGGGTTATTTAGAGCAGACCCCTCTGATCCTGGGGCATGCATGTTCTCAGGATAAGGCTCCCAAATATGAAAACAGAATATGAGACTGTCGTAGAGTTTTATTACTGTAAAGAGACACCATGACCAAGCAGCTCTTATAAAGGAAAACATTTCACTGAAGCTCGCTTACAGTTTCAGAGATATATTATCATCGTGGCAAGAAGCATGGCAGTGTCCAGGCAGACATGGTGCTAGAGGAGGAGTTGTGAATTCTCTGTCTTGATCCAAAGGCAGCAGGAGATTGTGTATGTCACACTAGGCTTAGCCAGCCTCCATAGCGACATACTTCCTCCAACAAAGCCACACCTCCTGATAGTGCCACTTCCCAAGGGCCAAGCATTCAAACACATGAGTCTATGGGGTCATTCCTATTCAAACCACCACAGTGACTAACCTCAGTGTTACCTGATTAGGGCCTACATCCAAACCTGTCTTAATGCTGACTCCGCCTTTGTGCCTATCAAAAGAGGCATTTTTATTTCTGAGAAACAAATATGAAAAACTAATTGGTACTTAATAAGCAACAAAAGTCTTACTAGTTCCACTATAATACCACTGTAGTAGCTTGCACTAGTAAAGCAAAATGACTGTAAGGGAGTTCTAGAAAGTTTAGTTCTCAACTCTATTTCTGACAGCTGGATGCTATAATTTTCCCAAATGAGACTTCAGGTTACTGTGACATTCATCCAAAGATCCAAATTAAAGTTCGTGTGGCAATATAGTAATTAAATGTTGTTAAACTTTGTTCTTTGTTTTTGTTTTGCGATGATGGAGACCAAACCTAGGGCCTTATTAATGGCTAGACAAGAGGCCTGGTGAATATTAAAATACCAACAAATTTAGTTAATGATATAAGAAATAAGAAGGATCTTAATCCCATTTTATATGGAAAGGCCTATGTCTCGTCAGGCTACTCTAGGAAATGTCATAAACTGGCTGCTTAACAAAAGAAATGTGTTCCCCAAGGCTCTAGAGGCTAGGAGGCCCAGTGTCACAGCCACGGCCAGCTTGCTGTCTGTTGCTCCTTCCTTCTTAGAGACAGTTCTGTCGCTTAGAGTGGAAGGAGAGTTGGGCATTTCTGGGACCTCTTTCATACAGGCATTAGCCTCATTGGGGAGAGTGCTGCCCTGGATGAAGTCACTCCCCGAAGGCTCTGACATGGGGGATTTGAGCTGGTGGAATCTGTCCACTGCAGGTTTCCTTACTAGGCTACTCTGTTGCTCTCTTTCTCACTGCAGTGTGACTAGGTCAGCACACTTGATAGAGTCATGGTCGGGACAGTTCCTTCTGTCCCTATTCAGGCGCTTGTTTATATAGGGAGGAGCTTTGCTTGATTATTGCTGCTAGGGACTGTTGGAATTCAATGTTTGGCTTCCAAATTTCTGAAACTTTTTACTAAATATGGAGTGATATTCTGATACATTTTTGTCTTTCCAGTCAAGAACTCTCTCTCTCTCTTTTTGTAGAATTTAAGAATGACAAAAAAGAACTAAGTCATTCCTGTGGTATTTTCCATAATCATAAGCAGCTAATAGGAAGCTAGCTAATAGGAAGACCAGATACAGTAGCTTCTTCTCTTTAAGTCATGTAAAAAGGACTTTTAACCATTGTAGATGTCCTGAATTCACTAGTAGACAATTCCTATAATCTCTTTTTTTGCATTTTTGAGCCAAAATGCAGCTTTATCATGATTATCATTTGGTGTCTCTGTGACTCAGTAATAAAGGTAACTAAACTTCAGCTTTACACCATAGAGAAGTTGTGAAATTCATGCCAAGATTCTGCGAGGTGATTAAGTTCCAGTCTGAGCTGAGTTCTGGGCCTGACTTGAACAAAGAGTCTAGGAGGCTGTCCCTGGATGGGTGGTGTCTCTCTATCAGTTAGACTGACGTAGAACTTGGTCAGGACAGAGTCTATCTTCATAAAAACATTTTAGTGGGAAATTGACATCAGATACTAGCAAGTAAATGCTATCAGAAAATAACAGGAGTGGTGAGAGAACTCTGGGTAAAATTACTTGCTGCACATCCTAATGAAGCCTGACGGTCTAAGTTCAGTTCCTGCAGGTTGTTCTGTGACCGCCACACTGCAGAGTCATGGCAGGCAGGCACACCCAACACAGAAACAGGAATGAATGAATGAATGAATGAATGAATGAATGAATGGGGAAAAATTGTTATTTTTTTAGCCAGACCAACCCTTAAAACAAAAATAAGGGAAAAGATTCTTTGAGATCAGCCATCTAGTCCTAAGTATTAGGAATTAAAATGGAGGGCCTGAAAAACAGCTCGGCAGGTTAAGGCATTTGCCACTAAGCCTGACAACCTGACTTCAGTCTCCAGGAAAGAAAGAGCTAGGTCCTGCAAGTTGTCCTCTGACCACCATATGTACTCTGCAGCCTATGCCCACACCACTCGCCCCCAACACACACCACACAAACACACTAAATAAATAAATGTAATTAAAATTTTAACTCATCTAGGTGATGGTGGTGTGCATGCCTTTAGTTCTAGCACTTGGGAGGCAAAGCCAGGTGGATCTCTGAGTTAGAGGCCAGCCCGGTTTACAGCCAGGGCTATCCAAAGAAACCCTGTCTCCAAAAAATAAAACAAAACTCAAATTCAAGTGGAATTTGTTGTTGTTCTTTTTTTTTTAATAAAAAGAAATCTTTCAATACTGAAATGCAGTGATTAAATAGCTTGTCCCTTCCTCTGCCTCCTTTCCCTCTTCCTCCTCTCCCTCCTTCCTGTCCTCTTTCATCCTGCCCCGTGGAGGAGGAACATTTTGCTCCTCGGAGCACTAGGAAATACAGTTATGTATTTCTGCTCTGGAAACCACATTTGGTTCTGGTACCACACTTTTAAAGGACCATTGACAAAGTGGAACTTGTTCAGTAAATGACCCAGATGGTGAAGGAATATGAAGCCAAGTTATATGAGAAACAGTTGGAGGAAGTAAGGAGATTTAGCCTGAAGAGAGAAGATTGACTAGACACCTCCAGCGGGGTGAATCATGTTCTGTCCTTTGGGGTCCCCTGAGCAAGGGCCATGGCGGGGGAAATGCTAAGATGACCCTCATGCTAAGCTGTGGTCTGGAGTTAGCTGACAGAGGCCATCAGTTGGCTCCTGCTCTTGGCGTATTTCCATGGGCCTTCCAAGCTCTCCCATGACCACTGATCTTTCTACCTGATTAGCCTTCTTAAGGTTTATGACATTCATTTTACATTGATGCAAAAGAAATTGTGATTTTGGACTGTGGATTTCAGATTATTGTAAATAAGATCAAACATACCTTTATAATATAGGAACCATTATAATCAACTCCCTCTACCCAGTTTTTTGGAAGGCAGGGTCTTTCTGTGTAACCTTGGCTGGCCAGGAATGGTCACGATATAGACCAGGCTGGCCTCAAACTCACAGAGCTATCTATCAGCCTCTGCCTACTACGAAAGTATGCCCCACCATGCCCAGCCTCACAGTTTTTATTCTCGGCAGATGTAGATTTGCTGACCTCACCACGTCTACCAGGTCACCAGACCACCTCATTTATGCTTAGGAACCCTCCCTGATTCTGGCCTCATTTCCCTGCCATTTCACCTTCACTGGGCTGGCTTTACATCCATATAGCTCAGTTTCCAGACTGTTTCTTACGCACAGCAAATGCTGACCGTTCAGGGATGTGGTAAATACTCAATGATACACACAGTTTCCCGTGACTGGGGGAATGAAGTGCTGCCTTCTCACACCAGAGAGACTCCCCTCTGTCATCAAGACTTACTGAGGCCCGCCTGGACCTGAGTTAGTCAGTGTATCTGCCCATGTCCTTGTCTCGGCACTTCGTTTCTTCATTTGCCTGTGATCTCAGTTAGACTTCGAATTTCTGAACTAAGGGTTAACCACTAGGGCTCTGGAGTCAGTGGCTGGAGCTTGGATCCGACTTGATTTAAGACCCACCAGTCCTGTGGTCTTAGGTAAAGACTTTAATCTCCTCTGGAGCCCCAGCCTTCTTATCTGCAAAATGGGAATAATATTAACCAGCTCATAAAGATATTGAGGATTAAATATAAAACTTCAAAGTTTAAAGCAATGGCTTGAAACGTTATCCAGGGTCAGTAGCTGAGTATGCGCCCATGCCCACAGCAAGCAAAATAGACTCGGTGCTTACTGGCTGCTTAGGAAGGAAGGACTGACTGCTGATACTGTCTGGTTTTGAGATATTCTCTCTCTTTCTCTCTTTCCCTACCCCCAACACAAAATGGATGTTATATTTAGAAACTCTAACCACTTATGTCATAAGTAAATACATCCATGGGAAAAATATGCTTGAGGGACAGTGGCGATCCATTTTCTTCTCTAACTTTGGTTGGACATTAAAAAGTACTCATTCTAAAAGAATAATAAAAAACAAACAAACAAACAAACAAAGACCGTTGAAGTTCATGCCCAGTATGGAAAATTCTGTGCCTTGAAGCATCTGTGTTTTGGGTGTTGACTGACACCTTGCTAAGTGTACAGGGTGGGGAAAGTCACCTCCTCCCGTTGTGATGGTAAAGGACCGAGGACACCACCCACCCGTGTCACTGGTGCACTTGAGGAACAATGAGGAACAATCTATACATCCCTCCCCACTCTAGGTCAGTTACTTCCCTGCTTTTAAAGTCTTTCTTTTTGGTTTCTGAAGTGCTGTTTACAATAGAAAACTGAATCCTCCATTTTTTTTTTAACTTCCATAGTTAATGCTCAGCTAAACATTGAAATCCTGACATTTAATCTCCGTGAACTGGACCGCTCTGATTTCACTGTTTTCAGCTAGTAAATGTCACTCCCAACATTGTTGCTTTCACTCACACTTAAGCGCTTTCATCTGCGGTGGGTGCAGTATGTCAGAGAATTCTTTGTTCACCACTTGGGGTTGGGGGAAGGCGGCAGCTAAGCTGAGTCTTTAAACGGGGCAGAAAAACTGCTTGTAAGGCAAAGACAACCCTGTTTTTATACGATATTTGTGAATACACAGTCCTGAGTTCTACCAGCTAGTCTTTCAAAGAAACTGCATTAGCTCAGTGAGTTTGAGTCCTGCTGAGTTCACAGCCAAACAGGCCCTTCTGTGCATGCCAGGCAGGGGCTGCTAGTGGAGGAGGTACCTTCAATGCTCTAACTTCCACTTTTGCCTGTGAAAAGAATCTTGCCTGTTGCCTCCTCTGTTTTCAACTGGTGTGTTGTTATCCAGCCCATCTAGAACTCATCTTTTTGTGTATTTGTTTAGTTTTAGTTTCTTTTGCTTTGCTTTTTGAGACAGGATCCCCCTGTGTAGCCCAGGCTAGTCTAGAACTTAACGATCCCCCTGCTCAGCCTCCTGAATGCTGGGATTCCAAACAACAACATCTGACACATTTTTGGGTTGAGGAGAAAGGTCACTGTCATCACTTTGACATGAAAGAGACAATCGTTTTGTGGCTATTTTCCTTGCAAGCAGTTGACTGCTATTCTCGTATCTGGTTCTGTGTGTGTGCGTGTGTGCGTGCGCTCATGTGCACGCGAGCGCTCCCCCCCCCCCCTTTTGCCTTTTGTCTTCTAGGATTTTTATGTTTCTTCTTATTTCTGTTGCCTCCTCCCCACACCCCGACCCTCCTGGGCCTCTGCCCCTCCTAGTGCTCAGTCCCTCGCCTCACCCATTTTGCTCATCTGTCTTCATGCTCTGCTGCATGCCTTTTTCTCGCATGCTGCTGCTGGGTCATTTAACTGCTTATTCACAGCTTCTGGTACCACTCGTGTTCCTGCAGAGGGCAGGCTGTGTTGGCACAAAGTTGCCAACAGCAAACAGACATGTTGACCTCATCCTTCTCCACTGTCATGGGTATAGATCAGCAGCAAAGGTCTTCCGCACGTGCGTGTTTTCAAGGTAGTTAATGCCTGGGTCCGCCAGTGTTTCTAGTTTCCTGGCAGCCAATTTGAAGCCCAGAAATAGAACTCATACAAAAACCATTGAAGTGGAATTTTAGAAAATCAGGAACTTTTCCATCACACATGGATTCAAGTCCCTACATTTGTTACTTATTAGCCATGTGACCTTGGACAAGTTTATTTTTTCATTTAACAAATACTTAGTGAATATGTATATTTGCGTCTTGCTAGCTCTCTAGGGAGGCTGTTAGTCCTCTGACTTCCCCTCCTGTGTTCACAGTGACTTCAGAAATAAGATAAAAGAGTGGAGATGCTGCTCAAGTAGTAGGGAGCTTGCATGACACACACAAGGTCCTGGGCTTGATCACCAGCCCTGGGGGGGGAAAGAATTACAGAAATAGAATGCAGAAATCAAATTATTAGCTGTATCAGCTGACACATAGAGCCAGAATGGAGGATACAGCTTTCATGTATAGCTAGCTACTGCAGGCCCATTCCTAAATTAGATGGTAGAGCTATCTGTTCTCTATTCACACTCTGGTCAAGTGTAGAGGGTAGATGTGTGTTAAAGACAGACAGACACGCTCAATGTAAAATAAATAAATAAAAATTAGCCAGGTGCGGTGGTGCAAACCTGTAATCCCAGCACTCACGGAGGCAGAGGCAAGCGGATCTCTGTCAGTTCGAGACCAGCCTGGTCTATAAATTGAGCCCAAGACAGACAAGGCTACCCAGAGAAACCCTGTATTGAAAAACAGTAATAATAATAATAATAATAGAAATAAGATGAACACACTATGGGCTGGCCAACCTGAGCAGCCTCAGTCTGCTCTAAACTCACTCATCAGGGCGGCTCCCCCACCCGCCTCACCCCAGTGTGGGCAACAGAGGGGAAGACTAAGAAATGCTGCTGTTCATACCGTCTCCTCCTTAGATCTGGGAATCCTTTTTGCTCTACTGAAACAGGAGCTGAGCTTTGTACTTGACCACTGGTTGCCATAGTGAACAATTCCAGTCCCGTCACCTGGGAAATACAGGTGCACAGCCCTCCAACAATCAAAGTGAGGTACTATTATAAAGAGCACTTTTTATAGTGTTGGAGAGGTGTCCTTCGTTCGGAAACCAGCTGAGCTAGAATTGCCACTCACTAAGCATAGTATATATCTTTATTCTCTCCTCCTCAGCTTCTAATTTGGTCACTTTTCTCCTTCTCCTGTTTTTGTTTTGTTTCTTTAATCTGGGAGTCCTGGAACTAAAGCTTTTGATTTCCAATATGTAATACTTGAATTAACTCATCCTGGCTAAATTGTTGCTAATCCAGTCTGTGTGCTTCAGACCTCACTACTTTGGACAAAGAAGGCACTGGGAGATACTTTAGAATTATGAAACTGGTTGTGCCTGAGTAGTGAGTAGTTACCATCTATATGCATGCCCACAGGCAGGCTTCGCTTACAGCAGCATGGATCTGTTTATTTCTCAGATTTGGCGTCATTACATTACCTGGAACAAAACATGTGTGGTTTCTCTATTAAGAGAAAATAATCCAGGAGAGCCTTGAAACTGCAGTCATTCAGAGCAGCAGGTACAGGTGAGCCTTGAAACTGCAGCCATGTAGATCAGCAGAGTACATGAGTTTTAGGAAAGGACTTTTCATCCAGGTCATTTGGACAGCCAGAAGCCACTGAACATAAATGATGACATGAGCATATTTGCATTTGAGAGAAATGAAAAATGAACATGATGGAGAGATGGGAAGATGGTGGGAGGCCTGTTTTAATTGGGTGAGAGGAGAGACAAGCTGAGCCATATTAGGCTGGGCCATTAGAAATCAGGAGCAACGCCAGATTGGACAGACTTTCAGAGTAGAATCAGGAGGGTTTGGGTGTAAAAGGGAAAGGGGAAAATGATTTTAGGTAGGACAGCTATTAACGTATGACTTCAAATGACTTGGCTGCCAGGGCCCCTGTTCCCGCAGGCTCAATGTCACCACCGCAGAGGATCCAACCCAGGAGGGACTATTGCAGCTGAGGAGAGAGGGGCCTGGCCAGAAGACAGACCACAGAGACTCCCGGGCAGGGTGAAGCTGCCCACATGCCCCACACTCATTTGCCAGTGGAGAAGCAGAAGGGGGGGATATAATTAAAACAAGTCATTGGGGGGGGTACTTGGGGGCCACATGCTTTCAAGAATACCAGCATATAACAAACTGCTGTTTCCTTCATAATTATAGCTAAATATTCAAGGAAAGTACTTGAAGTCTCATTTTACTTTTTTAAAAAAAAATTGTAACAAAACCACATACCTCATCGGATGCTAAGCCAAACATGTTTTATTTTGTGAACTGATGTCGATTTTGCTTGTTCTGTTTTAACTGTCTTCTTTTGCTTTAAAAGTTGCCTAGGATGGAAGGAATTGAGTCTCTGGGATGGGCTGTCTTGTGGTTTAATTTGATAGGATGTTATTAGAAAAAGCAGTGATCGAGGAAAGGATAGTGGGTGCTGTTTCCTAGGGCAGAAAAAGGGGTCAGCTGATTTTGTGGCTTTAGAAGGGTCAGTACCATTTCTTTAAGCTCTTTCCTGTCTCCGTGCTTAAAAGATTGGTGTTGCTCATTCCTCTTAAATCCTTCCTGTCTAGTGTTTAAAAGGGTTTCTGTTCCAGGCCTGGCCTGTGGGCTCCAGCGAGCCCCTCCTCTCCGACCCCCATTCCCAACGCTAAATTGCAGGTGTGCACTGCCACACATAGTGGTTATTGTGGGTCCTGAGGAAACGAACTCAGGTCCTCAAGCTCGTGAGGCAAGCACTTCACCAACTGAGCCATCTCCCCAGCCCCCATTTCAGTTTTTAAATACTGTCAGGAATGGGGCATAGACTGTTTAGCTAATGGCTTGTTACAGAAGCTCTCTGTTCACATTCGTGAAGACGCTCACTGTACAAAGCCTTTGCTTTTGCTGAGGTCTTGTGATGTTAAACTGGCCAGCACCTCCAGAGTGAGCTGTTTCTCCACAACATCCCTTGAAACTTTGGTGACCTATTTTGTGCAAAGAAGCACGTGTCTACGTTGAGTTCCCTGAAGGCTGACTCACCCAGGCCCTAGTGCCAAGAAACCTGCCAGATACCACTATGATACTAAACACATTTTAATTCATGCATGAGCTACTTTCAATACAATTCCATGAGCTACTTTCCTGCCATTCTTAACCCCGTCTTGTAAATAAGAAAGGTGTAGCGTGGAAAGAAACTTAACTTAGCCCAAAGTTTGATGGCTAGGTAGTAGAGACAAAATACAAACTCAAGTAGTCCAGTGGTTCAGCCATGCTGGCCTTCTTCTGCTCCTGCAAAAATTCCATAAGATGTAGAAGTGAAACAGTGAAAGTGATGGGCTGGTGGTAGTTCGAGTTACAGCGTTTAACACACTGACTAGAGAGTTAACGTTGAATTTAACGTTTGTGTCTGTTGCACATCTGAGTGCCTCGCTTCTGTTCCCTTTCACAAGCCTTCCCACTGCCGTCGCTTCCTGCACTCAGAGGGAGCCTGTTTCTGTTTTCAGACCCAGCTCTCAGTTTCAAAACCTCACACCATGGTGGGCTGCCAGGAAGGCTGAATGGGGTTGGATAGCAGTGGAGGCTGGAGTCTTGAAAAACAATGGGTAAGTGGACCGAAGGCTGCATGGCACTAACTCTCCCTGGAAACACTCTGTCACACTCAGAAAGTGTGATTTAATCCTGGTTAAGATCATTCCATTTTACACCCTAGTGGGCTGTCTAAAACTCATAGTGGACTTTTAAGTCCTACCCTGAGAAGTCCTACCAGTAAGTAGCAGGGTGTACATTAGTGGCCGTCTTAGCTGAACCACACAAAACAGGGGTTCTTTTTTTATTATCATTATCTCCACCTCCTTTTTTCCTTACAAGCTGCTTAAAGAGAACCTGAGAAGCCACTGCCCAGCGGAAGACGCCTGGACTGCGGCCCAGCAGTGCCCTCGGCTGGCCTGCAGAGAGGAGGGAACATTCATTCAATCAAAAAAGGCACTGTAGAGCTGGAGAGAACAGCTGTGTGCAGGCTTCTCTTCCGCAGGATTGCAGGCCCGTCTTTTGGTAGCTGTGAGGCAGCTGCAAACAGAGAAACTAATGGCACAGACTGTGTGCGTGGGACTGGCAGCCTTGAAAGCTTTCAGGCTTTTCCCAGTTAATCTTCACAGTGTCCCAACAAGAGAGGCGCTGCCTGACTCAACACCTTACATGTGAGAGAGCAGGTAGAGAGAAGTGAAATAACTGCCCCACACCACACAGGTGGGAAGTGGCCGAGCCAGGCACTAGGCAATTGGCTCCAATGTGTTCCCACCCCTTTGTTCCCTAGCATCTCAACACTCCAGATACACACCAAGCAGAAATGTTTCAAGAGACAAGGAACGCTGTATTTGAATTAGGAACCCTGGAGGTTTCTCACAGTGCCTGGGAATCTCTTTTTAAAGAAACTTTGGCTTTTGGTCAGGCAAATTCTTTCCCAAATTGTTTGTTGGATTCATTTAAATCTGCTGCCCATGCCCTTAAAGTCTGTTCCGACAGGGCCTCGTTCTGTTCTCCTGATAGACTGAGTGCCCCAATTCAGTGAGGCCCTGCCCACATAGCCATCGCATCCCCAAAGTCCAGGGCTGTGGTGCCAAGCGTGGGCAGCAAACCACTCCCTCATGCTCTTAGAAGAGATGGAATAGGACACCAGGAACTACACTGAGCTGTTTGGGGAGGCTTAGGGGGTGTCACTTTGCAAGAGTAAATATGTCCTTGGGGGCAGGTTTTGAGTCCTTACAGACTTAGGTCATTTGAGTTAGCTCTCCTGCTTCCCATTTGTGGCTCAGGATGTAAGCTCTCAGCTATTTCTACTACCATATCTGCCACCTGCTGCCGTGATTGCCTGCCATGATGGACTCTACTTTTTGGGTAAACCCTTTCTTCTGTAAGTTGCCTTGGTCACAGCAATAGGAAAGTGATTAACTCACCACCTTTCCTTCTCTTGCTACTTTCCCTTTAGCACACAGAGACCCTCTTACAAAAGTGAATGTAGGCTTCAGTGCCACACCTGACAACTGCCTACCTGCAGTGTCTCTTGTAGTAGAGTAGAAATTTCCAAGTGCTAATGTACACCAAATCCATTTCAGCGTTGGCTGAACACGCATATTCCTGGCCTTAGACTCAGGGCTTCCAATTTAGAGAGAGTCCACATTTTACATTAGACTCAGGGATCACAATTTAGAGAGACACTACATTTAAATAAGAATCCCTGGATTAATATAGTTTGGAGATCTCAGAACCACTCACAGCATAGAATTCCATTTGTTTGTTTATTTGTTTGTTTCTCTGTGTATCCCTGGCTGTCCTGGAACTCACTCTGCAGACCAGACTGGCCTTGAACTCAGAGATCTGCTTGCTTCTGCCTCCCCAGTGCTGGGATCAAAGGTCTGTGCCACGACCACCCAGCTAGATTTGTTTTTCTATTTGGTGGTTTCAGTGGAGTAGGGCAGAGATCAACTCACTGAGTCCCTCAGATCCTAATTTAAATCTGCAGCAGGAAGAAGTCATTAGTGTGGCTGGGCAAACAGCATCATTCAGATAAGCGTGAGGTCAGTAACAGAGAGAAACTCTGTTACTCTGCTAAGCTCTTGTTGCATCAGTGCACCGTGGCTTGGGTGCTGGAAAATTCATGGGCAACTTGAGAAGAAAGCAGTTTGGAGAACATGAACACACAGAGAGTAAAGCACATGTTCTTTACAAGATTGTAGCAGTTCAGTCAAGATGAAAGAGGCAGGTGGATCTCTGAGTTCAAGGCCAGTCTGGTCCACAGAGTGAATTCCAGGATAGCCAGGGCTACATAGAGAAACAAAGTTGTCTGAGTCAGAACAGCACAGCTACTGATGTAAAATTCATCATTGTAAAATTTACATACTGATGTAAAAACTCAGTCTGTCAGATTCCATTTTGTCTGTTTCTTCATCTTCAACTATCTCTCTCTTTCTCTCTTTCACTCACTCTCTCAGACACAGAGTGTCACTGGTTTTCTTATGTATCCTTTTGTCTTAGAATTAAGGAATCTGATATTCATCTATAAAAATTTTCAAGCTTATTTTTAAGTACAGAATTAGTTTTCACATAAAATATTTAAAGAAAACCATAGGCTGATTTTTCATCTCATCAAGATATAAATTTAATGCATAGGAATTAAAGAAAAATAGAGCAAGCATCATGGGGAAGAGATCATGTACCGGCTTCTGAGAGGACCTCAACAGAAGCTAGGAGTTGTATAATTATTTTGAATTCAAGCCAGTTCTTCTTGTTGAGAAAGGTTATTCCCTTTTCTTTTTAAAAAATGGTAACCATTCGGGGATGGAGAGATGGCTCAGCTGTTAAGAGCACTGAATGTTCTTCTAGGGGACCTGGGTTCAATTCCCAGCACCTACATGGCAGCTCACAACTGTCTGTAACGCCTTCACACAGACATATATGTGTGAAGCAAGCAAAACATGAATGCATGTACAAATGTTAACCGTTATGTTATTCTATCTGCAGAAGGCTTTACTCTTTGTTGTGGTTGATTTGACTGTCCGCTGGCTTGGATTGGGAGATACCCGGGGGCCTGCCAGTGTATACCTCTGTATTTGTCTGTGAGAGGAGTGTCTGCTCCAACCCCTATTTGTTCCCTTTTTCTCTGCTTCTGGGCAGTGCTCTACTTTGGAATATATCTTTTCTGCTTGATGGAGTGGACCCTTTGAAACCCTGAGGAAAATAAATCCTTCCTCCTTTCAGTTGTTGTGCAGATAGTTTGTTACAACTGTGTGAAAGTAGCCAGTCAACCAGTCCATCTCACTCCATAGCGTGCTCCAGTCTACTACCCATTTCCCTAGCCAAACTCTAACACTTTCATAACAGTTGTGAGATTTTCACCTTTAGTTAAACCTTTGTTCCTAGCTAACTTGGGATTTGATTGACAGGCCTAAGGCAGGCCAGTGTGAGGGGGAGACAAGCCCAGAACTCGCCTTCATGTCTTGGTTGTGAGTCTTGCCTAACTCACCGAAAAGCTGTGTGGTTGTGTACATTTCCATGAATTTCTCAGTCAACATGAAAATAACCTCACAGAGCATGGTAAGATTTAAATGAGATTCAGTAGCACCCCTTCATCCAAGGTCTTACTTTTTGCAGTTTCAATTGCTCACGGTAAGCTGCAGTCTGAAAATATTAAATGGAAAATTCTAAAAGTACAGGATTTGTAAGTTTAAATTGCTCAGTTTCTGGTCTTTTCTTCTCTGTCCTCCTAGGACATGAATCTTTCCCTTGTCCAGCATACATACCCACTCTATGGATACTACACCTACATTAGTCACTCAGAAGCCTTCTTTGTTATCACAGTGACAGTTACAGGATCACTGTGCTTATGTTCATGTAACCCTTATTTTACTCAAAAATGAATGACCTTAAAGCTCAAGAGTAGTAATGTTGGCAATTGGAATATGCCAAAGAAAAACCATGAAGTTCTTCCTGTAAATGAAAGGGTAAAAGTTCTTGATTTTAAAAAGGGGAAAAAAATAATATGCTGAGGTTGCTAAAATCTGCAGTATATCTTTATAGTTTTTTTTATTAATGTATTTATTTTTTGTTCACTCTGCATTCTGGCTGTAGCTCCATCCCTCCTCCCCTCCCAGTCCCACCCTCTCTCCTTTCCCATTCCTCCCTTGCCTGTTCCTCAGAAAAGGCAAGCTCCCTTTCCCATCCGTCTTTATAGTTATTCTATTTTATCATTGGTTACTGGTAATCCCATATTATGCCTTGATTATAAATTAAGCTTCTTCATGGATATGTGCAGGAAAACATAGTCTCTGTAAGGTTTGGTATACTCATGGCATGAAATATCAGCTCAGGATAGATCATATTCCACAGGTAAAGAAGAACTACTATTATTTTGCAAGATGCATAATTACATTAGAATGCATAATTATGTTAGGCTCTACCTAGCAGAGTGGGTGCTCTATATGGCCACCTCCAGCTCTGGCTGGCTGTGCATCAAAAAGTCCTACCTAATAAGGGCAAACACTGGCTCCATAGGTTTTAAAGAACTTGTTGAAAATGTTTCAGTGGGTTGAAAGTACAATGAAAACTAAGAAGATTGAAAAGGAAGGAAGCTGTCCTTTTGGTTGGTCCATTTGTGCAGAAAATAGGAAAAAGACAAGATTGTGTTTCCTTAACTGATAGCAGAAGCAGGAGGCCCAGAGCTGTGCTCATCACCGGCTGATGGTATAGCTTGGCGTGTTTATTCTAAGTCTATTTCATTCTTGTACTTGGCTCAGCAATTGCAGGAAATTAAAAACTAACTTAGTGTGGGCACTGACAGGCTCTCAACTCCTTTGCCTACTTTGAACTTACAAGTGAAAAAACAGCCTTCAGCAAGTATGAGATGTCCAAACAGGATAGCCTTAGATCTGGTGATGTTGTCATCATGCTCATGACCTCCAGTCCCACGTGTGTATCTTTTTACTTCTTGTCTACCTGTGAGAACAGGACTTTGGTTCACTGATATATGCATCCTGAATGCCAGAGAACCTGTCGTGTTGCCTTTGCTTAATAAACTATCACTTGAATGGGAGAATCTGTAAATGGAGAAATTGAGACATGGAATAGGTAAAGATATTGTCCCAGGTCACATTGCCATTCAGCAGCCAATCCAGCTCAGCATAATTGGCAAACCCTAGCCTGTAAGCACGATATTATTCGACGTCCTCTTGAAACAATTAGATATATGATATTTTTACTCCTTCGAAACAATTAGATATATGATATTTTTACTTCTTCACGTAGTATAACATTGTAACTTGATATACAGCGCGTAATGACTATTATAATTATCGTATGCTGGAAAATGAGAAATCATACTCTCCTGTAGTTATTTTGAAGCATATAATTGTTATCGCCTGTTGTTATTCTTTTGTGCTGTTTTCCCTCAGAACTGCCCTCCCCCATACAGCTGTGTTTTGTTACACATTGCCCACTCTCTGCCTGCTCTCTCTCAGTCCCTAGTGACCTCTGCTTCCATGTGATCAACTTTCTTAGCTTTCACACATGACTGAGAATATGCAGTATTTGTCTTTCTGTACCTGGTTTATATCATTTATCATAACATCCTCCAGTTCCATCCATGTTGCCACAAATTAGAGGATTTCCTCCTTTTTTATGGCTGTCATTCAGCCCCTTAATGGACTAAGTGAATACACGGTGAATAGGGAATTCTGTCTGAGCAGGAGTAATCAGTGATGGGTTATCAGTTTTAGAACGTAACAACTGGGCAAGATCCCACAGGCCTGAAGTTTCCTGTTTTTCCCAGTAACCTGGTAAAATTGTGAACGGTGCTTTTGAATTGCCTACTAAAACATGCACGTGATCAGCTGAGGAGCCAATACCTTCAAAGCATTGGTACAGCAGCTTAGATAAAGTTTGTGACTTGCTTCCCTTTTGACATGGAAAGGACGTAGATATTATGTCTGTGTGAAGAGATATAGAAAATTGACCAAGGGGCGACAGTTAGGACATTTGGTTGGCTTTAACTAGAACCACTGCTTCGTTTCTCCTTTGTCTGTCCAATTCCACTTTTAGAGATCAACAAATATGAATTACAAAACAGAAATAAAAGTAGTGGGATGGGCTGCAGTGGAGCAGCAGATGTCAAGTGCAGAAGCAGGTGGGGAGGTTACTTCTGCACGGATAGGGGGTCTAGTGAACACAGTGACGATGGACAGTCTGTTAGCAGCAAACCTGGAAGACACGTTGAGGTTAGTAAACTGAGTCAAGTATTTAGGATTTATTTGGTTATTTCACATTGGTCCTGATATTTAGGTATTTCTGTCTAACTGTTATCACTCAGATGACTACATGTAAAAGAGAGGAAATACAACCTTCCATAATGTAAGCCAAATCCATATGTCACCCCGTCTGCTACACATCCCTTTCCTGCCTGCTTGTCTGCATCACTGATGGTGCATACTCAGTGCTGCCCTTCCCAGTCTCCTCCCCAGCCTTCCAGGCCGCTCACTTGTCCAGACCTTCTGCCCTACAGCGATATCTTTTTTCCTCCCTGACTATCTCAGATGCATCTGTTTCAGTTTTCTGCTATATCCGTGAGACTGCTTTTACCTTTCTCATCTCCTGTAAAGGCCTTTTGCTTATTTTCTCTGCACTCCTGGGACACTCGCTACATCTCTTTTAACAATGAGGTCTCATTGGTATTTCTTCCTTCTCCTGCCTGAGGAAACCCCAAATATTACAATGTGTTTTGGTGCTTTGACTCTGCGTTTGCCGTTCTCATAGTCCTTTTTCCTTTCAGACCAGTTAGCAAAGCACCATCCATCCTGGCTGACTGTACAAAAAGAATTTCGGGAAATGCTACTGAGAACTCTAAAATTGTCAGGAACTTAGTGAAACAGCCACAGAAAACAGAGGGGTGAAGCTGGAGCTGAGCAGGTAGGGCCATGCCCCAAGCCCCATGGTCACTGGGCTGCTTGCTGAGGACACTTCCTGCTACTGCTGCTGGACAGTAGATGCTATGGCTGGTACACTGACAATGAGTGCTGGCCTCTGCCAGTGGCACCTTTGCCACTAGAACAGATTCTCCTCCAACCTTGTTCCTTTGTACTTCTGAATCCTGGTCAGATGGAAGCAGACATCAGGCCAACTTACTGGCCTATATAGCAATGGTAAAAGGGGCCTAGAAAGGGGTCGTCTCCTGTGGTGTGAGAAATGAACTTGGCCTGCTACCAGAATCAGATTTTAGAAACAAGATACAACTTTATCGGTTGGTTGGTTGGTTGGTTGGTTGGTTGGTTGGTTGGTTGGTTGGTTGGTTGGTTGAAACAGGGCCTCACTATATAGCCCTGGCTGTCCTGGAACTTGCTATGTAGGCTAGGCTGGCTTTGAACTTACAGGGATATGCTATGCCTGCCTCAGCCTGAGCCACCACACCTGGCCCCTGCAGCCATTCTTAACATGGTGACCAATGTCGCTTCCTGTTACGCTGTAGTTGAGCTTCTTCCTGTGTCTGCTGATTTCAGAATCCACATAAGCACATCTGCCCCCCACCTCCCTGCCCAGCTTTCTGCATAGTGGAACAGAATTTGACAGAGCCTGTGACCTCCAATTGCCTCCTGCCTACGATAGCTCAAGTTTTGACAGAGGGCTCCAGTTCTCTGGCTCTATCCTTGCCTCTAGGAATGCAACAGAATCTTCCCCTGCATCTGTGTCCCCACAGCTTTTGACATCTCTCTATTATCCTCCTTTACCAGCAAGAGACTTTTGGGTTTGAAGAGATGGCTCAGTGGTTAAGAGCACTGGCTCTTAACCCTGAGGACCCGGGTTCAATTCCCAGCACCTACATGGCAGTTCATAACTGTCTGTACCTCCAATTCCAGGGGATCTGACACCCTCATTCTGACATACATGGAGGCAAAACTCCAACGCACATAAAATAAAACCAAGTAAATTCTGAAAGTGAGTGTGAGGCAATCCTCACAGGTTCTGCTTCGCTGTCCCGTCTTCCAAGAGTGAAGCCTTTGCAGTCTCTCAGTCTCACCTTCATATGCCCTGTCCTGGATTAGCCTCAACTGCATATGGCGGGCCTGTGACCAACACAGAACCCCAAAACTCCAGGTTCAGTGTTGAGAGGGGACCCCTGCTGGGCTGGGAGTTAAGGTCAAATTGATGAACTTAAGGGTGTCTTTTCATACATGCAGGTGCTATGTTTCAGCCAGCGAGACTTGACCTGTATGACTCAAATGTACAGAACAGCACGCCTGTTGAGATTGCTCTTGGTCCTTAACCGGCGCATCTACCGTCATGGCTGTGTGTATAGTGGGCTGGCCTCTCTGTTTTCTAGACCCATGGCGTGTGTTACCTTTTGTGCATCCCTCAGACTCTCTGCTTCCACGGCGTATTGACATGGTAATACATCCACCAGTTACACATGGAACACCTACAGCCTGGCACTGCCAATAGTCAGAGGCTAGTTAGAAAGTTAGACAAAATAAAGGATTAGGCCAATTAGAATTTTTTTTTAATTGCCAGTGACAGGAATTTTGATTGAAACTGGCTTAAGCAAAGGTAGAATGTATCCCCTCACATTCCTAGCAAGTCTAGGGAAAGATCAGGTTCCCTCCAGGCACAGCTGGATTCATGGATCTTTTTCTCTCCCCGCCCCCACTCCGTTTTTTTGTTTTTCCAGACAGAGTTTCTCTGTGTAGCCTTTGCTGTCCTGGACTTTGTAGACCAGGCTAGCCTTGAACTCACAGAGATCTGCCTGCCTCTGTCTCTCTGAGTGCTGGGATTATAGCCATGCCCCACCGCACCATGCTGGATTCATGGATCTTAACCTTTGTTTTCAAAAGGATTATGGCCTGTCTTTATCTCTCAGCTCTGCTTGCCTTTGCAGTGATTTTATTCTCAGGTTCCCAACATGACAGCAAACTAGATGTCAAATCCCAAGTTCACCCCAACGTGGCTTCCAGAACAGTAAAGAAAGCACTGACTATTCCAACCAGGCATGGTGGAGCTCACCCATAACAGCAGCATAGTAACTCATGGATTTGAGGCTACCCCGGGCCTCAAAATAAGTTCTATATAACAACACCCTATCTCAAAAAAAAAAAAAAAAAAGAAGGGAAGATGGAAGGAAAAGGAGGGGGGAAGGGAGAAAAGGGAAGAGAAGAGAAGGGAAAGGAAGGGAAGGGAAGAAGGGAAAAGAAAAGGAAAGGAAAAAGGCACACTCAGTCAGCAGGCCCCTCAGATGCCCCAGTCTGGCGGATTCTGCTTGTCAGTGCTCTTGAACCAGAAGGATTTGGCAGAAGAATTCAGTGCTCTGGTCAGACTGCATTCACATGTCCCTTCCTTATAGCTGGATGGAGAGTCATTCAAATACTTAAGTTGAGAGCAGAGGATAGACTGGTAAGCAGATGTAGGCTGCTTACACAATGGTATTTTTGTAAAATTTTTGCTTTGTTTTGGCTTTTTTGTTTGTTGTTTGTTTTATCGTTTGCTAGTTTGCTTTGAGATTCATTTTTGTGGGAAGTTTTTGTTTCTGGTTTTTGTTTTTTTTGGGGGGGGTTGTTTGTTTTTTTTGTTTTTAAAGAGAGAGAAAGAACAAAGTTGGGTGAGTAGGGAGAGTGTCTGGGAGGTCTTAGGGGAAGGGATGACCATGATCAAAATATATTGTGTGAAAGAAAATGAAAAGCCTATTGGTTATGAGTCTTAGTATCTACTTTGATACACTGCTAGGTAGAGTCTTTCAGATGCCTTCTGCGGTAGACTCCTGTCATACATTCAATGCATATCCCATTTGTCTTTCTAAATGAGGATTGATCATCATACCCCATGTCCACTTTCTTGATTATCTTCTTTAGGTGTATAGATTTCATTATGTTTATCATATCTTTTAGGTCTATATAAGCGAGTATATTCCATGTTTGTCTTTCTCCTTCTGGGATACTTCACTCAGAATGATCTTTTCTAGATCCCACCATTTGCCTGCAAATTTCATGATTTCCTCCTTTTTGATTGCTGAGTAGTATTCCATTGTGTAAAAATACCACAATTTCTATACCCATTCCTCCATTGATGGACATCTGGGTTGTTTCCAGGTTCTGGCTATTACAAATAAAGCTGCTACAAACATGGTTGAGCAGATGTCCTTATTATGTACTTGAGCAAATTTTGGGTATATGCCTAGCAGTGGTATAGCTGGGTCTTGAGGAAGCACTATTCCTAGTTGTCTGAGAAAGCGCCAGATTGACTTCCAAAGTGGTTGTACCAGTTTACATTCCCACCAGCAATGGAGGAGGGTTCCCCTTTCTCCACAACCTCTCCGGCATGTGTTGTCACTTGAGTTTTTCATCTTGGCCATTCTGATGGGTGTAAGGTGAAATCTCAGGGTTGTTTTGATTTGCATTTCCCTGATGGCTAATGATGTTGAGCATTTAAGTGTTTCTCTGCCATTCTATATTCCTCTACAGAGAATTCTCTGTTTAGCTCTGCTCCCCATTTTTTAATTGGATTACTTGGTTTGTTGCTTTTCAGCTTCTTTAGTTCTTTGTATATACTTGATATTAGCCCTCTGTCAGATAAAGGGTTGGTGAAGATTCTTTCCCAATCTGTGGGCAGTCGTTTTGTTTTGATGACGGTGTCCTTTGCTTTGCAGAAGCTTTTCAGTTTCATGAGGTCCCATTTCGGCAGAGTGCAGGGAATCATACGAAAGAAGGGGAGTTTGATGTGGAAAGGATAGGAACTCCACAAGGACCAAACATATCTGGGCACAGGGTCTTTTCTGAGATGGACACTTAACCAAAGACCATAAGAGGATAAAACCTAGAACCTCTGCTCGGATGTGACTGGTGATAGCTCAGTAATCAATTGGTTTCCCATAGTAAAGGGAACAAGGACTATTTCTAACAGGAACTCAATGACTGGCTCTTTGACCTCCCACCTCCCAAGGGAGGAGCAGTACTGTTAGACCACAGAGGAGGACTTTGCAGCCAGTCCTGAAAATACCTGACAAAACGTAGTCATATGAAAGGGGAGGAGGTCCTCCCCTATCAGTGGACTTGGAAAGGGGCAGGGAGGAGATGAGGGAGGGAGGGTGGGACTGGGGAGGGAAGGAAGGATACAGCTGGGATACAGAATTAACAAAATGTAACTAATGAGAAAAATAAAACTTAAAAAAAAAAAGAAAGGAAAAGAAAAAAAAAAAAAAGAAAGCCTATTGGTGACAGCTATTAGCCAACCACATTCAAGCATTCAAGCTCAGGTGGACAGTCCAGAGGGGAGCAGAGAAAAGTCACTTTCTTTCCTTAGCCCTTGCTCCTGCCTCCTCTTCCTTGTAGGCAACTCTGTTCAGTTGCAGACTGTAGATTGCCTTTGAAGTAAGCCAAGAGACAGCCAGGCCAGGGATACAGCACACACTGAGGATTTGTGTTTTCAGTCATTGCATTAAACTTGTTTAACACAAAGCTTCTTGCTGGCTTTTTTTTTTTTTTTTTCTTCAATGCGTGGAATAAGTCTCTCTGGAATGCTTCTTAGAATAATAAAGTCATAATCCACATTGTAAAAAAAAAAAAAAATTCTAGGCTGATGCTAGAATTAAAATCAGTTTAATTAAAAGTGATTTTCCTGGAGACTATTGTGCCTTCCCTCCCCCCAATTTCCCTTTACCCCCCTTACCCCGGGCTGGACATCAAAGCCAGGGCCTTTCACAGGCTGTATCATGCTTCCCTCCAACTTGTTGATTCATGATTTTGTAGTTTTTCTATACCTGTACTTTTACGGTAAGGCGCTTTGGCGTACGGCAATACGGACTGTCGAGAAACAAACAAAACACTGTGGTTTCCACTTTCACCAGCCTCTCATTCCTGTCTATGGCAGCTTGTTTAGTCATCTCTCACCAGCATCTGCTCATTTACATTCGTATATCGCTCATATAAAGAGTCAGCTAGACGTTGAAGTGAACACATGTGGCTATATCTTTTTTTAAAAGAATGTTTTGTGCCACTCAAATTCCAGCAAGCTGTAACTTTAGTTTTAAGATTGAGGAAAACAATCCAAGGATTAGATATATTTTAATACAGAAGCTGTTACCTAGACAGACGTGGCAGTGCTTGGGGTCCTTCTTGGTTGTCTTGACTACAGGAATCTTGTGGACAGAGGCCAAGGATCCAGCTGGCCACCCTGTGATGCCCAGGGCTGGCCCCACAACTGGGAGGTGGGCACTCCAACACTGGGAAAGGAGTCAGAGTGAGTTTATAGGTATCAAACAAGAGGAAAACTGGGGTCGTGGGGCCTGCAAATCACTTAGCCTCGTTTCGTGTTTTTAAGTTAGGAAGATAAACGAAAAAAACCGTAGCCTGAAGCCATTTAACCTCTCTACTCCCTAGCCCTGAGATCAAGCGAATTGACTTCTTATCTACAAGAAAGGATAGTTAAACTCCCCTCATATTACACTATGAGTAATATTTAAAGCATATTTAAAGCATTCTACATGTGTTACACTTAGATGTGTATAGCTTTAAATGTTCCGAGTGGCCTGTGGCCACGGTGAGTCGCTAATAGTGGTGATGAGGTCCACTGCAGTTGCCCATCTTGGTCTGCCCGCAGCCTATGTGTCTCTTCCACCCCAGCTCTGGCCTGTGTTGTTTGCAGTATACTGTTTTGAGGGTCTCTTAAGCTAATGGAGATAAAAGGCTGGACTCTGGTGCCGCTTAGTCACTGCTAACCTAAGAGGTAGCCTAAGTGAAAAATTCTCCATGAAGGACAACCCATTTAAGTTATAGGAAGAACACATCAGAAAGCTACGAAAAAGATGGATCCCATCTGAGAATAGGCAGAGCAGAGCTCTGTGAGTAGTGTCTAAATGCTCATACGTGCAGGAAGGATGGAGCTAGGCAAGATGATTTTTATCTAACTCTTGCAACCTTTGCCATGTTTGCCCATGGCAGGCTGCTCATCTGTGTGAGAGTCCCTGTGTGCAAAGAAGCTCAACCCTGTGTCTGAAGACCCATCCCACTGGAAGAGTCTGATGCTTCATGGATTTGGGTTTGGAAGGATCACGTGACATTGTACATACTGCTAGGCATGTGTAGACAACTACAAGCCTCCTGTTTTGTAGTTGTGGAGTAAAATGATTTATTGGGTTTTTCTAATTCAGTCAATATGAGCATATGAGAAAGATACTTCATATAACACTTTCCCTCTTAAATAGTAATAAATTATCTTACTAATAAGTCAATGAAATAAGATTCTTCCCATTTCTTCAAAGACCACTAAAATTGGTGGCTTTCTGTAAATATTAGCAGAATCCCAGAAATACTAAAGTTCTCCTGTATTACAAGCACAAATTCAGTTATGTTAAGGGGGAAAAACCAAAACCAAACAAACAAAAACCCCTTTATTCACGTGGTCTGTTTGTCCTGTTTGTCAGGCTGGAGCCCCAAGAGATACTACATCATGGTCATTGGAAGATTTCTTTCTACTTATATAAGTAGAAGAAAGAAAACTGATGGATCTTAGGAATTTGTCTGCTTTTGTTTTATCTGTAGTGTGAGACACTGAAGGTTCGTAAGGTTTGGAGAAGGGTAGAAATCCTCCATACAGTTAGTACTGAGTAATCACTAACCACTGTGTTAGGAGGTGGAGCTGGAGAGATGGCTTAGTAGGTAAGTGCCTGCTCCACAGCATGAAGACCTGAGTTTGGATCCGCAGTACCTACATAGAAGCCACAGGAATCTGCAGCCCTGCATTTCTGAGTGGAACAAGACAGATACAGGACTCCAGGGCAAGCCAGCCACTTAACCAAAGTGGTGAGCCCTGGATTTAAAAAAAAAAAATCCTGTCTCAAAAAAATAAAGTGGAGAGCAATAAAAGAAGACTCCCAATGTCAACCTCTAGCCTGTGGCCTTTATATGCACACCTTTAAGTGAGCATACGCCCCACAGAGAGACAGAGACAGAGAAGAGTGGGGTGGGAGGGAGGTGATTCGCCCAAGTCACACAGCTGGAAAACAAGAGAGCCAAGACATCAAAGCTGCACATGACTTGTGGGTACATTGCCTTCAGTACACACTGTCACATCTGTGTTCTTAACAAGAAAGGCTCAACTGGATTAATAAATCTCCCTCCAAGAATGGTCCACTGAAGTCACTAGTCTATATTTTAATTTGGCCTTTTTTTTTTTTTTTTTTTTTTTAAGGTGCTGTGTAATGGACCAGGAACATGTGTTCCCATCTGCGTGTCTGCCCTGCTCCTTGGGATACTTGGAATAAAGAAAGTGATCATTGTCTACGTTGAGAGCATCTGCAGAGTGGAAACTTTATCCCTGTCTGGAAAGATTCTGTTTCATCTCTCCCATTACTTTATTGTTCAGTGGCCAGCTCTTAAGGAGAAGTACCCCAAGTCTGTGTACCTGGGGCGAATTGTTTGACAAATGGCAACCCTGAGTCTTGAGATTTATATTTACTGTACCATCTTTATTGTAGTTTTTCAAAAGCCTAACGAATTACTAGTGGTGAAGAATTTAAAGTATGCAAATAATTCAATGAAAAAAGACAAACATGGCACATGGTGCCACCCAAATAGCTATGTCTGGACACCAAAATATTTTTCTAAATAAAAATATATAACACTACTCGCAGCTTTTCTTTAGACTCTTGTAGCCGTGGGTTTTTGTTTCTTTTGTTTTTGGTTGGTTTTTTTTTTTTTTTTCCGACCTAAATATAGAGTGTGTATGTTTAGTAACACTTCCTGCTTTACAGCTTTAAATAAAACAAGTGTTCTACATTATAAAAAGAAAAGAACAGGATAAGGCAGGTTTGGGGGAAGTATTGTCGTTCTAGTATGTATCCCACACTCAGGAAGTAGAGGGAGGAGGATCAGGAGTTTACAGGTATCCTTGGCTACCTAGCAAGTTTGAGGCCAGCCTGGACTACATAAGGAGCTAGGGACAGGGAAGTGAGGAAAGAGGGGGAGATAAAGAACAAGGCATTCCTTTGGTTGTGTTCAGCCATGTCAGGCTTTAGTCCTTCCGTGGAAGCAAGGATGTCCCCAGTGAACTATCTCAGCATAAAGGAAGCCTGAGCTAACTCAGCATAAAGGGAGCAGTTTGGTAAACTACACAGACTTCCAGATCACTGACCATAAAAAGTGTCTTTCTTCAGTCTTCAGTCTTGCTTATTGTGTTGTTGGCCTGTATCCAGGATATATTTTAAAATTTGTTCAGTTAAAATATATTAAAAGGTGACCAGTGTCATAGTATTAAAAGCATGATTCTATCTGTTTGGAATCTAAATTCTCAAACATTAAAACAAAAAAAAAAAACAAAACAAAACAAAAAAAAAAAAAAAACGTTGGAAATAAATTTATTTCCAATGGCTGTAATTGTTTCTACCTTTTTGAAATTCTTTTTTTTTCTTTTTCTTTAAAGATTTATTTATTATGTATCAATGTTTTATTTATTATGTATACAATGTATACAGGTGTTTTGTATACACCTGCACTCTAGAAGAGGGCACCAGATCTCATTATAGCTGGTTGTGAGCCACCATGTGGTTGCTGGGAATTGAACTCAGGTCCTCTGAAAGAGGAGTCAGTGCTCTTAACCTCTGAGCCATCTCTCCAGCCCCCTTTTTGAAATTTTTATGCCTGCTTAGTAGAAAATGTATTCATAAACATTTAGGTACTGCTTGCTGTATACCAGGTATTTTAAGCACTTTTCAGATAATACCTAATTCAACCTGGAAGGATTCCATGAGGTAGAGACTCTTACTGTCCCTGTCTTGTAGATGACTCGTCCAGGATCACATGACTAGGAAATGACAAAGACAGATCCAAACCTGAGTAGGCCTGCTTGAGAGTGAGACCGATTTCATGAGTAGGTGGCCCATGCCATACTTGGGAGGGTTTCCACATTCTGCCTTCAAGCTTTAATTTTTTGTGTGTAATTTTTATTTCTATTATTATTTGTTTTTATTGTTGCTGCTGCTGTTGCTACTTTCTGGTGCTAGAAATTAAATCAAGGATCTCCCACCTCGTTAGAATACTTGCCTCAGCTCCACCTTCAAGCATCTTGCTTAATTTAAACAGGAACTTACACTTTAGACTTCACAGATTATATAGCTGGTGCTGCTTCAGTCTGTGCCCCTAACAGATCATTGTCTGTGATAAAGAAGTTTCTCAATGGCCAGGAATGTTGGTCTCCTGACTCTTAGTGCTGCTTCCTTAGCAAAGCCACAAAAAATTGCAAAGGCATTTATGTATAGTACTTGAATTTATAGGGGTTTTTTTTTAATCAATTACAGTTTATTCACTTTGTATCCCCTTCTCCCCTCCCAATTCCACCCTCCTTCCTCCTTCTTCACCCATGTCCCTCGCCAAGTCCATTGATAGGGGAGTTTCTCCTCTCATTCCTTCTCATCCTAGTCTATCAGGTCTCATCAGGAGTGGCTACATTGTCTTCCTCTGTGGCCTGGTAAGGCTGCTCCCCACTCAGGGGGAGGTGATCAAAGAGCAGGCCAATCAGTTCATGTCAGAGACAGTCCCTGTTCTCATTACTATGGAACCCACTTGGACACTGAATTGCCATGGGCTACATCTGTGCAGGGGTTCTAGGTTATCTCCATGAGTGGTCCTTGGTTGGAGTATCAGTCTCAGAAAAGACCCCTGTGCCCAGATTTCTTGGTTCTGTTGCTCTCCTTGTGGAGCTCCTGTCCTCTCCAGGTCTTACTATGTCCCCATTCTTTCATAAGGTTCCCTGCACTCCACCCAGAGTTGGCTATAAGGCTCAGCTTCTGCTCTGATACCCTGCAGGGTAGAGCCATTCAGAGGCCCTCTGAGGTATGTTTTCTCCCTCTTCTGATGTACATTCTCTTTGCCTTTCAGAATGGGGATTGAGCTACTTAGCCAGAGTCTTCCTTTTTGATTAGTTTCTTTAGGTGTACAGATTTTAGTATGTTTATCTTATATTACATATCTAATATCCACTTATGAGTGAGTATATACCCTGTGTTGTCTTTCTGCTTCTGGGATACCTCAGGATGATCTTTTCCAGTTCCCACCATTTGCCTGCAAATTTCATGATTTCCTTGTTTTTGATTGCTGAGTAATATTCCACTCTGTAGATGTACCACAATTTCTGTATCCATTTCTCAACTGAGGGGCATCTGGGTTGTTTCCAGCTTCTGGCTATTACAAATAAAGCTGCTACAAACATGGTTGAGCAAATGTCCTTGTGTACTTGAGCAATTTTTGGATATATGCCTAGGAGTGGTATAACTGGATCTTGAGGTCTTAATATTCTGTTGTATTAGTATGATATAAATTTGATAAAGAAATAGGAATGGCCAACAAGATGCCTGAGCAGGTGCCTGCCACTATCTTAACTACAAGTTCAATCCCCAAGACCCATGTGGTAAAAGGAGAGAACTGATTTTTTTGAGTTGTCTCCTGACCTCCATACATACACCATAGCAACTTGCAATCCATGTACAAGCAAATTAGGAAATGGAAACCTCTCCCCAAGAGAAATGGAAACTGTTAATAAAGATACTGGGTTGTATTAAAAACAGGTGTGATGACTACCCAGGATGGTGTAAAATTGGTGATGTAAGGCTGACCAGACCTGTTGGTGAAAGCCTGTAATGGAAGCTTTTCAGGAAGCTGAGGCAAGAAGATGAAAAGTTCCAGGCCTACCTTGACTAGAGAGTAAATTCAAGGCTAGCCTGGGAAACTTAGAAAATTCTTTTATCCAAATAAAGAAGATATCTCTTCATGATAGAGTGTTTCCCTGGCATGGGTGAGATCCTAAGCAGTCCCCATCCATTACTGAAAACAAAAACAAAAACAAACAAACAAAAAAAATCCTGCAATGCTGAGGCTGATGTGGGCTTTCCTATTCTCCCAGCAGGCTTCTTCCCTGAATTGAACGGTATAGGCACAGCTGTCACTAGTATCTTTTCTTTGGCTTGGCTCAAGCACACTTGCTGGAAGCCACCTTGGACAGTGAGTAACCTTTTTCTCTACTGTTGGTGGCCTTGGGGCAGCCAACCAATGGCTTACTTGCTTTGAGTTTAGTCCTTGAATGTCAGGCGCTAGCTTTGCTTTTCACACTGCCCTCTTGACCCAGAATATCGAGCACTAGGTAACTGTAGCTTAACTAGGGTCAGAGATGAAATGAGCTTCCACTGTGCTAGAGTGAAAATGATACTCTTCAGTGACAGCAGTGTGAAAATTTTCAGTGTGCACATTTTCATATTAGAATCCTTCTCTCTGGGTACTTGGTTTCTAAGTGGCTGTGGGTAAGGTGGCTGCATTCAGTCTCATTGATCAATACTGTACAGCAGCTTCCCACAGATTCCTATTGCAAGGGGTTTCAGACCAGGGAGAAGTATACAAAAGGCATCGTATTCCCCCTCCCCTGCAGAAATGTATGTATGTCCCAGATGTTTGCAGCGCCTACTAGTGACTAGCCTGCTGTGTCAGGGAAAGAGTCTGTGCTGTGTGGTGTATCACTGAAAGCTAAGAAATTCTTCCCCGCATTCAGTCTGCTGGGCACACTCAGAGCCAAGGTAAGACGCTTGTTAGCAGGTCTCCCTGCTTGTTCTAGATTATTCGGTAAACAAGTGCATGCCCCACGTATGTTCCTCTTACAGATGCCAGTTGCACTGGCAAAGGTGGCTGATTTGGGGTTATAGTAAGGGACACGGTTTCCCTACTGGGCCTTGTTATACCGTTGAGGAAGAATGTTCTAGTTTCAACTTGAAATGAAGATGAATAGGTAGCTTGTTCTTTTGTGTTTCTCTTGGAACACTCCGGAATGAACCTTTTTAGTCTAAGACACCATGCATGCCAAATGAACTGAACCAACCTTCAGACGAGAGGCAGGGAAACCACACATCCTGCCCACACCTACTTCCCTGGAGATTTTTATCTACTGTTCAACTATCCCGAAAGGTCTCAGCAGCCTTCTAGGTCAGAAGGTCTGTTTCAAAAAGGATGTCCAGAGTCATGGCAGGAAGCTCACTCCTGTTCGGAGGGCACTGTGAGCCATGTCAACAACAAGAACATTGTAGATTTTACACCGAATTGCAAGAGGTCCCTCTACGAAGACCAAGCTTCCTTTTACAAAAGCAACTTAAACATACTACACTCTGAAGTGACTCGGCAAGTTAAAATTGGGAAGCCTGTCTCCTTACTATGTGTTCTGTGTCTTAGAGTGGGCCAGCACATTTCTTTTCTCTAAAGCCCTGACAGGTAAGAGAATGGGAGTGGGAGGGGGGATCCTGATGGGTACCAGAGGTTGCCATGGGGTTTCTTCCTCAGGGCTCCACCTTTCTCTTTGGGGGCAGGGTCTGTCACTGACCATGAAAGAAATTAGTACTGCCAGGACTTCCCCTTATCCTTTCTTCTTCTTTCTCTGGTATTGCTTTCACTGTTTCTCTTTTGCTCAATTCATCTGTTGATTCTGCCATTGACATAGTCCCTACCTTATTCCTTTTTTGTCCCGGGGTCTCCACACCCACTCCCAGGTACTGGGTAAGTGCTCTGCCACTGAGCTAACTCCTGGCCCTCCATGGCCATAACTTAAATGCAGCTCAACATAAATTCCTGATTTGATTGACACATTTTATTAAGGAAATGGAGCACAGAGAGCCTAAATAAATCACTAATTGTTACATAGCCAGACATGATTTGCACCTATATCCCCAGCGCTTAGCAGTCTGAAACAGCAAGGGTAGCCTGGGCTACATATCTTATCTCAAAAATACCAAACAAAACGTTATGTAATTAGAAAGTAACAGAGCCTGAATTTGACCCAACTTTCTCTAGCATCTGCCAGACACCTTTTGCTTTTTTTTTTTTTTTTTTTTTTTTTTTAAATCAGTGCTGAGGTTTGAATCCAGGGCTATATGGCTATCTTCCCAATCCCAGATTTACCTTAACACAGTACTAGAAAGGAAATAAGCAGGGTGCTAGGAAGGAGTGGATTGTGGCCTCACTGCTCTAGAAAGCTTCAAAAAGGATATTTTCGCTGAGATTTGAAAGGCCATGTTGACACACCTGTCTCTCTTAGTCAGGGTTCTCTAGAGACACAGAACATATGGAATGAATGTGTGTGTGTGTGTGTATTCACTCAACACTAGGTAGGAGAGAAAGAACGACAGAGGGGAAAGGGAGCATCATTATCATTAAACTACTTCCTGCTGGTTAGGGGCACTGAGTTCCTTGGGGCAAGTTTGAAATTTGCATCAGGATATTCAAGTTCTTCTTGTCTCTTTGCATACAACCACTTGACAAACTGCAACAACAGCAACCAGCAACATCACACACTGCAGCTGGCAAAACCATGCCCCTGCAGAGCACAAGCCAAATCATAGTCACCTTCTGTGAAACAGCCTCTTATCCCCACACCCGGGATTAAAGCAAAAATCCATTCCTATAACATTTCTATGTTTTTTAGAGAAATCAAAATTACAAAATCTCACTACACACACACACATATAAGAGAGAGAATGTATTGGAATGACTTTACAGGCTGCAATTCAACTAATCCAACAGTGGCTGACTGAAAATGGAAAGTTTAAGAATCCAGCAGTTACTCAGTCCCACAAGGGTCAGGGTCCCAGCTAATCGTCTCAAAGAATCAGGCTGCCAGTGAAGGAATGGATGTGCCGGCAAAGTGAGGACAGGCAGACAAGAAAGACCCAAAACCTTCCTTGTCCTCCTATAGGCTTCCAGCAGAAGGTGTAGCCCAGATTAAAGGTGTGCCTTACTGACTCAAGATCTGCATGAAAGGTGTGTGTCATTCCATCTCAAGATCCAAACCAAAAGCTTGTGTCTTCCCAGTTCACAATCCGGGTCACAGCTGTGCCCTCCATTTCTGGATTGTAGCTCATTTCAGATATAGGCAAGTTATCGTCCAACAATAGCCAACACATTTTCCTTCTCTTTCAAGCTTAAATTTCACCTTCATAGTCATTCATGTCTCCTAGAGCCCAGTTTGAGTTGCTTCTCCAGAGAACCTTGTGATGCAGCCTCTACAAATGATATTACCACTCTGTTTCCTGCCTTTTGACCGTGGGTGGGCCATGTGCTCAAAAACACCCATGGAAGGATCAGATGAACAACTTCATTCATAGTGTTTTGCTTCAGAGATGATATGACATTCTAATTTGGTCTCCTTGTTCTGCACTTGGCAATACTTATACCATAGTTCTGAACAAAATATTGACATTAATTAAACATATAAGTTCCTATACATCCAGGCCTGGTCCAGGCCTGCTCTGGTTATAGTCTGTCCAGACCAGAGGCTCTGGAGCTTTTTGGTCTCACTCATTACCTTTAGAATCCTGTCAAAATCCAGCCGAGTGTGGTGGAGCCACCTTTAATCCCAGCACTGAGAGAGGCAGAGGCATGCAGATCACAGTTCAAGTTCTAGGCCAGGCTGGTCTAAAAAGTCCAGGACATCCAAGGCTACACAGAGAAACCAAATTGTCAAACCTCCCAGTGAGGTTCTATGTGTGTTTCACTTGCCAGTTTTTGTCAGATGTCATCGTGGTGGTATCTGGAAACTCCTATGCAATAATAAGAATGGGGAGAGGGAAGAGGCAAGATTTCTGTGAAGACAGTTTTGACCTCATGGGTCCCTGATGTCACAACCTCAAGAGCCTCTGAGCCACAGCTTGAGAACTGCTGCTCTAAATGATGTCTAAACGAGGTTCTCCTCTACTAGCCTTAGTTGCCTGCTGATTTGTGGATTCACTTAATTCACTTAATGCTACCTAGAACATTGCCATAAAGTTAGTAGCCTGAAAAACTTATTTGGTGTCTGTGCCAGTTACTGTTCTATTGCTGTGAAAGAACACCATGACTAAGGCAAATTCTAAAAGAAAACATTTAATTGGGCTTACAGTTTCAAAGGGCTAGAGTCCATGATGACAGAGCAAAGGCATGTGGCAGGAACCTCTGAGAGCTCACATCTTGGTCCACAAAAAGCAAGCAGAGAAAGAACACCTGCTCTGGTCCTTTAAAGTCTCCAAGTCCACCCTCAGTGACACACCTCCTAATCCTTTCCAAATAGTTCCATCAAGGGGGACCAAGTATTCAAATATGTGAGCTTATGGGGGCATTCTCATTCAAACCAACACAAGGGCTCACTGGTATAATGCTTAATTGTTAATTGCTCAGAGTCTCACAAGGCTGACAGCTGGTGTGGAACCCTGGCTCCTTCTTTAAGCTCATGCAGGTAATTGCTGGCAGAATTCAATTTCTGTAGTTGTAGGACATATGTTAACCTGCTTCTCCCCTGCCCCCCTCCCCTCCTTTTTTTTTCTTTAAGAATTTTGTTTTGAAAAAAATGTGTTTTCAACTTCTCAAGTCATACCAGGCAGTGTTTGCCTATGGTTCCGACACCTGGGAAATGAAGGTGGAAAATGGAGAGAGGTTTTCAAATTGAAGCCCATGCTTGGACAGGGATCTAGTCCTAGAGGAGATGACAGTCCCAGACCTCAGATGCAACTGTTTAGGGGGAAAAAAAAGTGTCCCCAACAGAAGATCACTAACAACAAGGAGAGTGGGCACTCCCGTTTTACCCACACGGGCCAGGTCCTCAGACCCGGGAGTTCATATGACCGCAGCAGCAGTGGCAGCATCGTTACCTGTTTTGGTTTGAATGAGATGTCCCCCGTAAGTCTCATACACGTGAATATTTTGTCCACAGCTGGTGGCTGCTTGAGGTGGGCTGGGGGGTATGGCCTTGCTGGAGGAAGTGTGTCCCAGAGGGTGGGCTTGGAGGTCACTCATGACCCATGCTATTTTCAATTCGCTCTCTCTGTTTCCTGCTTGTAGTTTGAGATGTGAGCTCTCAGCTGTTACTCCAGCTGCCATGCTTCCCTGCTGTGATGGTGACAGAACACTTAGCCCTCTTGGAACCATACCCCCAAAATAAACCCTTTCTTCTTGGTCATGGTGTTTTATCACAGCCATAGAAAAGCATCTAAGACACAAATTCCTACCTGAGTGTACAAGTTCTTTTTTTTAACATTTATTTATTTTTGTTGCTTGTATAATCGCTTTGCCCATTGTGTCAACCCTGCATTTAGGACTTAAAATTGTTTAATGATTTATTCATTTTTAAACTTGTATGCGTACGAATGTTTCACCCAGTCATACCCATATAATTTTACACAATGTTTTCCACACATATAGATGGGTGTATGGGCACACATACATGCCTGGTACACTCAAAAGAGGGTACGAAACCTCCTGGAGCTGGCGTTACGGGTGGTTGTGAGTCACCATTTGGGTACTGAGCACTGGGGCTGGGTCCTCTGGAAGACCAGCAGGTACTCTTAAATGCAGAGCCATTTCTCCCTGCTTTTAGCACTTTTAATTGTGGAAAGACGCATAGTATGAAAATGCAAAAAATCATGACATATTCTCTCTCTGGAGCAATTCCCCACTTACTTACTGCCTACCCACAGGATGGGCCATAGCTAATGCTGTGTCATCTAAGTGTTCTCTTTCCTTCCCCACTCTGGTGACAGACCTGGGATTCAGAACTTTCACCGTTTCTCCCACAGATACCTGGGTTTCAGTAAGAGGACGATCTGAAGAGGAGAACAGTTTAGGCTTTCTCTCCCTCTGGCTTCTATTTGCTCAGCTTGTTTGCTTGGGCTGTCAGTGGACCATGGCACAGGCCCTTTCACATGTTCTACATGCTTTTAGGTCTGGATAATTCAGAGAAAATCAGTTTGAGAACTGAACCTGCTTTAATCTGCCTACTAGGATGGAACTGGATAAGGAACGGTTTGGGCGTTTGATTCCTCACTGTCTCCCTGCCAACTCCGTATCTGGTATTTCCATAGATGTCTTGACTTTCTTCCCTTCTTGAATAATGAAGCTCCCTCTCCCTTCTTTTTAAGAAGAGACAATAGTGTCATTCCAGATGCTTCTATCCCTCCTGCTGTTGCTTGGCTTTTCTTCAGTTTTATTCTAGCCATAGTTTGTACATTCTGAGTGGGTACAGCCATGTGGGGTCCCAGAAATGGGGAGAGCAGCCCTTCTGAAATGTCATAGAAGATGATCCCGTTTCAGTCATGGGAGCCAGGCTGAAAACTTGTTAAAGTTCTCTTTATAAAGTCATTAAACATAAAATCAATATTTTAAAAGACTAAGGCAGGGTGGGGGTTGTGAGTAGAGGATTCCAAGTGAGACAGAGAAGCTTAGTTCATACTTCCCTGCCAGAAACATTGTTCTTGCTTTCTGGCAAATGGCTTGGGTATTAATTAAGTCTTCACACTTCCCAGCTATCTCCATTTTCACATTCTCGGTGCTAATCGTCATGTAGGAGACACATGACTTCTGTTTCAAAGGCTCAAGTTTATTAGAGTGGAAAAAAAAATCTCAACTCTGCAGGAAAGGAAAAGAGATTAGGATTCAAGTCCAACCATTTGCTTATTCATCTGCATATGGTTAAAAGATTTCCAAGTATCCACTGGTTTTTCTTTCACTGTGACATGAGGCCAGCGTGAGGAGGGGAAAAGAAAAATCCTGTTCCTATTCTGGTATAGGAATACATCTTCCTTTTGCCTTGGGGGCAAGAAATTGCTTCCTCTTTTACTAGTAAGCCAAAGTAACCAAACTTGGGAGAAACTGGCCTCTTCTGAAAGTTATTTTTCCAATTAGCTTTTTTATTTTATTTGCAGTGCCAAGCTTGAAACCACGGCCTTGCACACACAAATGCCTTAGCTATACTTCCAGTCCTAATTGCCTGTTGCTTTATATCGATTTACCCCACAAATTAATAGTGGAAAACAAGTATCATTTAATGACGCCCACAGACTATGTGGATCAACATGGATACAGAAGGGAAGGTTTCTCTCTGCTCTGTGGTGTCTCAGCTTCAGCAGGAAAAGAATGAAAAGGCTCAGAGTGACTCAGCAGGCTCAGCTGGAAGATCCAAGGCCTGGAGCACTATGACTCAAGTCTGTACTAAGATCTGTCAACACAGTGTCTACCTGCAGCCTGCCCATCCTTGTGCATTGAATTCCTCTACAGTGTGACTGGGTTCATTCTTCCAGAGAGCGAGCATGTCAGGACTTTGGGTCCAAATGTCACTTCATCTGTCTTATAGTAGCTAAGGACCACAGACTCAGGAAAAGACAGTTCAGAGGGGAGGGAGAAAGTGAGATGCAAAAGGCCAATTTGAAAATGATAACGCCAAACATGGTGCACGCCTTTAACCTCGGCTCTTGGGAGGCAGAGGCATGGGGTCTTTGTGAGTTTGAGGCCAGCCTGTTTATCCTATATAGTGAGTTCCGGGACAGCCTGGGCTATGTAGTGAGATCCTGTCTCAAAAAAAGAAAGAAAACTAGAATACAACTTCAATCACACTGGTCCAAGGGGACAGAAGGGACTATGCTGGTGTGATAAAAGGAGGCCACTTTATTGAGATGCGGGAGCAAGTTATTTCATGCTGGCCATCGTGGTTTTTACTGAGATATAATTCATGTACCCCAAAATCCACCCAGATGCAATTCAGTGGATTTTAGTACACTCACATTTTACGACCATCGCTACACATTCCAGACCTTTTCATGACACGTGTTAGGGGTTACTCTCCGTTTCACTCTTCCACTGTTCCTGGATGATACTAACCCACTTTCTACCTATGAATTGGTTATTTATAAGGAGACTCATTTGGAATTTATTGGTCTTTTGTAACTAGCTTCTTTCACTTAGCATAGTATTTTCAAGTTTCACTGATGTCATACAGCGTTGTGTGTGTGTGTATATGTGTGTGTGTGTGTGTGTGTGTGTTGTGTTTTATTGTGCAGGGTATGCACATATTCACAAGTACGTGTGAATATAGATTTTGAAGTTCATTATCTTTCTCATTCACCTTCCACATTATTTTTTTGTTCGGTTTTGGTTTTTTGGGGACAAGGTTTCTCCGTGTGGCTTTGGCTGTCCTGAACTCACTTTGTAGACCAGGCTGGCCTCGAACTTACAGAAAGCTGCCCGCCTCCGCCTCCCCAAGTGCTGGGATTACAAGTGTGCACCATCATGCAGGGCAACGACATGTTTCTTGAGACAGGATTTTTTTTTTTTTTCACTGAATTGGGAGCTCATTGATTCGGCTAGCTGGCTGGCCAGTGAGCGCCACAGATCAGCCTTTCTCTGCTTCCCCAGGTCTGAACTGTATCAAAAGAACATGCTGCCATGCCTGATTTATCACATGGGTGCTGGGAGACAGATCTCTAGTCCTGACTCTTGCCTGGCAAGCAGATTTAATTGAGCCATCTCCTGAGCCCCTATTTCATTCCTTTCATCAGCTGGATAATATTCCATTGTATGTCTCTACCTGGGGCATCTTGTTTCTCCGTTTAATAGCTGATGGGTAATTTCTGGTTTTGGACTATTATATGTAATGATGCTGTGCATACTTGTGGGTTTTTCATAAAATATGTTTGCAGTTCTCTGTAGAAACAGAGCCGTAGGTGGGGGTGCTGATGATGAATGACAAAACTGCCGCACTGGGGAGATGGCTCAGTGGAGAAGTCACGGGTCATGCAAGCATGAGGGAGGGCCGGAATTCAGATCTCCACGATATAGGTGAAAAAGCTAGGCAGGTATGCCTGCAATCCCAGCAGTTGGGAGGCAAAGACAGGGATACCAGTGACCTCTGGCTTCAGAGAGAGACTCAGTCCTGATGAGTGGGGAATGATTAAGGAAGACATCTGATGCCAACGTCTGGCTGTCCTTGCACAGCCATACACATGGACCCGCAGGATCAAGTGTGTTTATATATAAATGAATACCCTTCCATCTGACCCTAGCCTATCAGGTCTCATCAAGACTGTCTTTCATAGTCTTCCTCTGTGGCCTGGGGCGAGTGCCCATAAATACAGATGCCAGACACCCACACACTCCCCCCCTGACCTGCCCGCATATGAGTATATGTCACAGAAGAAATCTTCAGATCCTTCCAAACCGAAAGTACATTTTGATTGTAGACAAAATAAAAAATAAAGCTGGGTTTTAAAATGAGAGCAAGAAAGGCCGTTTAAGCATCACTTTTATTTCATGTTTAAAAGTTCCAGCCTGCAAACCTGATCTGGTTTTCTAACGTGATATTCTTAGCCAGCAGACTGCTACTAACCACAAAATGTCACCATGTTCTTTATCGCGCCTAAGGCCTGTACCTCTCATTGCTCGGTAAATATTTGAGGCATTCCAGAGTCAGCTTGACCAGATGTTTACTGGAGGCTTTTAACTCTCACTGAAGGCTCCCTTTTCTCTAAAGACACGCTCTTTAAACTGGAGCAAAACTTGGTAATAACTCAGGTCACCTCTAGGAGCCGGGAACACTGTAGTTCGGGTTGACCTCAAAGTATCCCTTCTGCTACTGCCCCAGCAACTGCATTGTGGACCAGAGAAGGCAGCTGGCCAGTGGGGCCCTGTGTGCGCGTGCCAACTTTACCACCTACATAGATTTAACCATGGCCAGTTTACATTTTCCAGTGTCTGGGTTTCCTTACCATTAAAATAATGATAATAATAAACTGAGATTGGGTGGTAATGGCATACACCTTGACTCCCAGCGCTCCAGAGGCAGAGTCAGGCAGATCTCAGTTGTGTTTAAGGCTGCTCTGGTTTATAGAGTGAGTTCTAGGACAGCCAAGGCTATACAGAGAAACCCTGTTTCGAAAAACCCAAGGAAAAGGAATGTTTTGAATGGTATCAATAGTCTTTGAGATCCTTCCAACCATCGTAATATTACCACCCTTCATCACTGAGTACTAGCAACAGGCCAGGTACTACAAGACACTGGATATGCTTGACTCGTTTACTCCTCACAGCCAGGCGACTGAGGTCCCCAGTCATCTCCCCACGGGGGCATAGAATATGGCCACCGCTCTCGTTGAAGTTGAACTGCTTCTCTGGGACCCTAGAATCCTGTCTTGTGTCCCAGCCTACTTCAAAGGGCTTACATGGGTCTCTTGTCCACAGAATGGATACAAGTGAGCCGTGCCTGGGTCTCAGAGAGGGCAGAGTTGCTCACAGTGGGGAAATGTAGATGGTGTCGACTTTGTAAGTTAAGCAACGGAGACTGCACAAGCAAATTCTCACCATAGGGAATGGGGTCAGGCAGAAGGAGAAGGGAGGTGGCTGGGAACAGGAACGTTTGTTCAACCCTTGCCTGGGTTGTGTAAATGTCACCAGTGGGCTAACTGAGGTATTATGGTTTATTTTTTGCCATTTTGTTTTTAAGACAGTCTCATGCAACACAGGCCCGCCTTGCACCCACTGTGTAGCTAAGGCTAGCCCTTGAATTCCTGATCCTCGTACTCCAGCTCTGAAATGATGAGATTATAGGCATGAGTTACTATGCTTGGGCACCTCTTTTTGAAAAAAAAATATAACAGGAATCTGAAGGACAAAGCAAAACAGAAGTTTTTTTTTAATTGTATTTTTTATTAATTACAGTTTATTCACTTTGTATCCCAGCTGTAGCCCCCCTCTCCCAACCCCTCCCAATCCCATTCTCCCTTCTCCTTCTATGCCCCTCCCCGAGTCCAATGATAGGGGAGGTCCTTCTCCCCTTCCATCTGACCCTAGTCTATCAGGTCTCATCAGGACGGGCTGTATTGTCTTCCTCTGTGGCCTAGCAAGGCTGCTACCCCCTCAGGGGAAGGTGATCAAAGAGCCAGCCCATGAGTTCATGTCAGAGATAGTCCCTATTCCTATTATTGGGGAACCCTCTTGGACACTGAACTGCCATGGGCTACTCCTGTGTAGGGGTTCTAGGTTATCTCCATGAATGGTCCTTAAAACAGAAGTTTTTAACTTTGTAAAAGAAGAACTTGAGTCATTTGCTTTGGGTACACAGCTCGTTATCGTCACAGCCAGAGCTTAGACAGTTCTTATGATTCCACACTCTTTCCCAGTGTGCTGCCAAACGAGAAAACCACACTCCCCACAGACCTCTGGTACTCCCAGGAGACCCTCCTGAAAAGCAGCTTCTACCTGGTAAATTGCTTTTCTACTGCATCTTATCTTGGTGCCAGCTCAGAATGTGGTAGACAGACAACAGTGGTGGCAAAGCCCCTAGGAAAAATTGCCGTGGGAAGTTGACTCAACAGAGAAATATTTGGTTTGAGAGTATGACAGTTAATCCTGGGATTTCACTCTCTGTTCTGAACTTCTGACCTGCAGCTGCTGGTCCAACCACCGGCTCTCAAGAAGGTGACTTAGCTAGATGGCAACCCTGGTGAATGTCCAACCAAACAAAGGAGCAGGCCTTTGTTTCATTTAAACCCTACCACCTGGAAACAACTTCTGATATGCAGAGAGTCCTCGCCTTTCCTCCAAGGACAGCCTGAGGCAAAGAGATAACATCTAATCAA
This sequence comes from Psammomys obesus, assembly GCF_907164565.1. Taxonomy (NCBI): domain Eukaryota; kingdom Metazoa; phylum Chordata; class Mammalia; order Rodentia; family Muridae; genus Psammomys; species Psammomys obesus. Next base: position 9,281,498 of record NW_026596095.1, read on the forward strand.
GCAGGAGTTCAATCCTTATTCATAGTGAAACATCCAGAAAATTATGGGTAATTTGGAAAAGCAAATTTCTGGGGAAAAAATGCCACACAAAATATTACAATATTTTTAGAGGGCACCATTTAATGTGCTTAATAGGCAAGTAGTCAGTGTAATTTTGTTTTGGATACTAACCACAAATACCTGAAGTTAGGAATAATAATCACAGCAAACGAAGTTGACTGTTTACATGCCAGGCACAGTTTTTGGTCTTTCGCAGACAGCAGATCCACTGGATTCTCTCAATACCCTTAGGAATAGCATTTTATTTACAGTGGGAAACTCAGATGTAGAGAGATTAGCAGTTTGGAAGTAAAATAGCACACTAAAGCATTTCTCTAAATGTCCGATATAATAAAAATGGGAAACAACCCCCCAAATGGAAATATTTAATAAATTATTGCATGCAACGTTATAATTACGCCACCACTAACAAAATTACATTATGATGGCTCTATTGACAAAGCGCTTGTTACGTAAGCATGAGGCTCTGAATTTGGATCTCCAGAGCCTATGTAAAAGCTGAGCGTAGCAATGCCTGCCTGTATCCCTGACACAGGAGAGGCAGAGACAGGAGGACCCTGGGAGCACATCATCCAGCCATCCTAGCCAAACCAACAAGTTCCTGGTTCAGGGAGAGACCTTGTCTCAAAAAGTAAAATGGCGTCAGGTGTGCTGGTACACAATTTTAAGCCAACCAGGGATATATAACAAGACCTTGTCTCTAATTAATTAATTAATTAATTAATTAATTAATTAAAAATTTAAAGCTAAAGTGTCAAATAATTGAAGAAATCTGCAAGTGTGTTGTATGTGCATGTGTACTTGTATTCACTCACATAAACTCTCTCTCTCTCTCTCTCTCTCTCTGTCTCTCTCACACACACATACACACACACTCACTCACACACACAATCCCAGCCATGAGGCAGGAAGACTGAATTTAAATTTAAGGGAAGCCTGAGCCACATAATGAGTCTCTTTCTAAGAGAGAGAGAGAGAGAGAGAGAGAGAGAGAGGATGTTCTTAGGGCTTCGGGTATAGTTTCATGGTGGAGTGCTTACTTAGAATGTGCAAGGTCCTGGCTTCAACTCCCAGTACCACAGAAGACATTTTCTTAAATGGATGCTATGCTGCACAGCTATGTCTCCATCACTCCTTAAACAGTAGCATTACTTGAGCCCAAGAGCTGAAGACAAGCCTGAGCAACATGAGATTCCATCTCAAAAACAAAACCATCAGGCACACATCCTGATGGCACACATGTTTAATCCCAACATTTGGGAGACAGAGGCAGATGGATCTCAGTGAGTTCAAGGCCATCCTGGTCTACAAAGTGAGTTTCAGGATGGCTAGGGCTATGTAGAGAGACCTTATCTAAAACAAACAAAAATCACTTTACTGAAGAATATTGATGGCCACAGAGAAGATTTTACACTAAGAAAGTTGATATGGGGGCTGGAGGGATGGCTCAGGGATGAAGAGTGCCTGCTGCTCTTCCAGAGGACCTTTGTTCCAATTGCCCGTGTCCAGCAGCTCACAACTGTCCGTGATTCCAGATGCATAGGATCCAGCCCTCTCTGGCCTCCAGGGCACCACACATCACACATCCTCATACACGTACACACACATATTTTTATAAAAAAAAATAAAAGTAATAATAAAGAAGCTGGTTTGATGGTATAATTCAGATACTCAGGATACTGAGGCAGGAGAATTGAAGTTCAAGACCAGTCTGGCCAATTTTAGCAAGATCCTGTCTTGAAGCAAGCTTTATGAAGGTCTAGTGATTCAGTTAATTGGCAGAGTTCTTGCCTCAATGCAGGGCCCTGGCTTCCATCCCAAGTACTACCAAATATGAAGGACTAATTTTTGTTGTTATCATTAAAATTGTTAAGTACCTCTTGACTCTTCATAAGGGGGACGAGTGTGGAAAAGACCAAGAATGCCTTCATGCCTGTGAAATCAGAGTTGGGAGAACTGAACCTCTGTGTTGGTGCTCTTGAACTAAGTCTGTGGACTAATCCTTTGACTTCCCTGAGCTCTTGTTTGTTCATCTGGATACAACACAAATACAATCGGGCTGCTGGAGCCCAGTGCCTGACCTGGAGGTCAGTGGCCTTCATGGTCACATGCCAAAATCCACTGTGATTCCAAATGCTCTGAATAACAATGCTGATGTTTTACTGAGGATTTTTGTTGGAGAGTGGACTGTATTACCAGCAAATGTCCATAAAGGCTTTAGTAAAACACTTCTCTTTCTTCTATCTCTACCAACTGACCCAACCCTCCCCCTTTTGTGCATTTGTGAGTTTGCAAATGTGTTCCCTAGGGATTGAACACAAGGCCTGGCACACACTAGGGAAGCCACACCTCCAGCTCAGCTTCTTACATTTGAACCCAGACTTAGGCAGGTCAGGGAAGCAGACAAGGACTCAAACAAAGTACCAATGATTTCTTCTTTGAAACAAGCTCTCATATGTCAGAAATGGGCTCCAATTTGCTCTACAGCCAAAGATGATCTGTAGGTAAAGATACTCTTGCCACTGTACGCTGAGTGCTGGGATTACAAGTATCACCATCATGCCTAAAGTGTTTGGTGCCGAGGGTCCAAACCAAGGCCCCCTGTACCAAGAAAGCACTCTACCAAACAAACTATATCCCCAGATTGTTGTTGTTATTGTTGTTTTCATTTTTTGAGATAGGGTCTTACTGTATTTGCTGGCCTGGAACTTGCAATGTAGGACCAACTAGCCTCTAGTCTCAAGCCTGTGACAGTGATCCTGAGGGCTGATTACAGGCACGAGCTACCATGCCTGGCACCGATGGTGTTTTGAATGTTACTCATAAAATGAGAGGTAAACCTTCTCGCTCACACAAAACCTCATGGATATTATTTTTAATAATTCTGTGGTTTTATAAAATTAAATCCATAACAGTACCTCCTTCAAAATATTGATAGTAGTTATCGCCAGCATGTTGACTCCATGGTGCCCCATAACACCGTACTGACTGCTTTGCATTCAACCCTGCTAAGATAGTGAGGCAGGCACTATTTCTGTCTCCTTCTTCAATGGAGAACCTAGATAACTTGGCATGTCTAAAGCTAGACAGCCACTGGGTAGCCAGGGAAGGCACAAACCCAAATGTTCCTGCCTTTAGAAACTCTGCCTTTTAGGTTGCTTTTTAAGTGCGCTATATCCTGTCCCCATGTATCCCATCATGCTGTGTATCACCCACACACTATATGGTCCCTGTGGCCATATATACAGTAGGACACTCTGTTTTCCCACTCTTGAAATTCTTGCCCTCTACCAGAGCATCATCAGATTTAGCTTGAACGACTCATCCATCACTTGAGCTTCTGCAGCGCCTGTGGACTGGTCATGTGCCAGGCCCGAGAGCAATGCTTGTGGGTTCATGATAAATAGCCATATGGTTCTTATGTCAAAATTCTTCTTTTTATTTAGATTTTATTCATAATCATAAACTTAGCTGCAATCCAGCTGGACTTGGAGGGGAGTGAGGAAAATACGGAATCCAAAGAACTTCAGTGAGAGTGGAGATTACAGGATACTGTGAGCAGATGGGGTGAGGGTGCTCTCCTGAGCTACAGAAGGAATGGTCTGGTGGGGAAGATGCCCACAAGGCAAAAGAATTAGAGTTGTCCACAACGGGCAACAGTGATCTTCTTGCTGGTCTTGCATTCCTGTTTCTACAATGCTCTATGGCTTCCACCATGCTCATGCCTTCTTTCACCTTCCTAAAGACCGCACGCTTGCCATCCAGCTGTTCACTCTTGGCAGTGCACATTAAAAAAAAAAAAAAAAAAAGCTGGGAACAGTTTGTTTGATCTAGCATTTGCCATGGACAAGATGCCAGGAACTGTATGCTTCAGGATGAAATTCTCATCCTGAACTTTATCCCCATAAATGGACCAGTGCCAGTATGGTGTATGAAGTCACCACCCTGGCACATGAATCCTGGAATAATTCTGCAAAGGGAGGAACCCTTCTTCCCAAATCATTTCTCCCCAGCGCTCAGAGCACAGAAGTTGTCTGCTGTCCTTGGAACTTTGTCTACAAACAGCTCTAAGGAGATGCAGCCCAAAGGTTTGACATCAGCTGCGATGTTGAGGGACATAGCGGGGCTGTGCACGGCTGCAGAGCAGCATCTGCAAAGCCAGTTCTGTGTCACACAGTGTCTATGTCAAAATTCTTAAGGGTCATATGATGGAAACACAACCGAAAGTAATTTAAATTCCTATCAACAAAGCCTAGGAGTCCATCCAGTTCAAAGCCAGGTAGGTTCAGGTCAGAGGCTCAGATCTCAATTGTTTCTGTTCCTTCGGGTAACTTCATTCTATGTCACCAGGAGCTTCAGGTTCATAGCTCCCTGATTTAATAACTCCAAAAGAAAAAATGCCCTCATTCTCTTGACCCTTCTCTCCTTTCCTTCATCCCTCTTTTCCTGACCCCTTCCCTCCTTCCGTTTGCTGATCCCATGAGCCAAACATTATGGAGTGTGATTTATAACCTCATCGATGTACTAAGGAGTAGGGGAGGAAGTGCCCACAGGAGTCAAAGGAAGAAAATAGAAATGTGCATAAAACAGTCCAAGACACTGCTGTGATAGTCCACCATTATATCACTGACAATAGAGTGATTTCGTGAGTGGATGGAGCAGAGGAGGAAGCGATCATACAGAGAAGCACACACTTACTCACTGACTGGTGTCCAGGAAAGAGGAATCTTGAGTTGAAGATTGGAACCAAGAAATCAGAAATTTGCAAAAAAAAAAAAAAAAAAGGATCTACCTTATTGCTTCTGTAGTCCTCCCAGTTCTCTCTCCCTCCCCTCACCAGTTTCCTGTTGGCTTTCCCTAACATCAGTCCAAATGGTGCTGGTGGGGACAAACAATGGACAGAGACTGCTATAGAAAACTACAACTGGACAAATGCAGAGAAAAACTTGCGGAGTTCCCAGACACCTACAAACAACTCCTGCACCTGTGACTCCGGGAACATTGAAGAAGAGGCGGTGGAAGGATGTAAGAACCAGAGCACCGGGAAGTCTGCTGTGAGACTGTGACTTCTAGGAATGACCAGAGGCTTTACATGGCATTCCAGCAATATGGCTACCTAAACAAGACCTGAACAAGGATATCAACAGACATGCTAGTGGAAGGGAAAACTCAAGGGGTCCCCACCGCTAACCAAAGAACGACAGGCAACTGAGAGTTGCTGAGAGTGGGACAGTCTCTCGTGGAGGAGCCCCCTAATTGGTTATCCAGTATCAAGGAGTGAACCCTGAAATCATGCACATGCAACACTGAACAGTCAGCAGATTGTATATAAATGTATGTACATATATGAACACACACTATATGTATATATACTATATACGATAATGTGTGTGTATATACATATAACTATAGTGTGTGTATGTGTGTGTGTGCTTAACAATAACAATTGAGGAGAAAGCCAGGAGTTTTTTGTTTTAGTTTGTTTTGGTTTGGTTTTTTAGTTGGAGGGCAGGAGGGCTGGAGTTGAAGGAAGGAAAAAGAATGAAGGGAAATGATAGTTATATTTTAATTTTACAAAGTTAATAAAAAAATAAAACAGGTTAATTGATTTTTTATTTTTTTAGGAAAGCAAGGCAGAGTCCCAGTCCCATGGCAGAAATGCCCTTTTCATCAAATCAAGCAGGAGAAACAGGAACTGACCGTTTAGCAAAGCGTGTTGTATGAGACTTAGGAGGGAAATAAGAATGAACCAAGAGAAAGAAAACAAGAAAATAGCTTTAAAGGAAACTCTTATATCCATGTTTTGCTGACTGTGTTGAGTAATAACACCGTCTTTCTTCAATGGAGAAAGAGCCCCATTCATAATCTGGTTAAAGAAGGAACTTGGGCCTCTTAACATGTGGTAGAGTCCTGGGCTTGGTAATGTCTTAACATGGTGCCTCTTAGCTGTCTGAGCTCTCTCTGCGCTTCACATTATTCCTGCAGCGCCCTGTCTGTTAGAATAGGTGTAAACAAATCTTCCTTTAAGACTGCCTTTGGCGAGAACGCCTGGGGGAATTCTTGAAAAACCAGAATAGGTTTTATATTTCTCCCCAGAAAAACAATCGGATAAGTGGCCACATGTCTTTCGTGAGCTGCCCGCACACTCCACCTACCAACAAGGCTAGGGTGATCCTATTTGAGCCACAGAATATACCGAATTCTTCCCAGCATCAATGATTGTGTGTGAACGACCTGACTTGATGTCAGTGGAAACAATTCCCATTAATCTGTCTCTTCTGTTGCTTAACATTTTGTAGATAAATGTTCACATAATTAAAGGGTCTGAGGGCTGTTGCATGAATCTGGGGTGCATAAGACCTGGAGGATATAGGTGCAAATGTAAAGTAGCATTACTCAGCAACTTCCGGCGGTGGAAAGGAAACAAGCCCGTTACAACGGAAGGATTTCCTTGCTTTCCTCCTCCTGTTCTGGAGACAGGTACAATGGCCTGAAGTCAATGTTTATTTAACTAAATCTGTTGACTTTTTTAAGGTGAGCGTACTATGCTATAAATATGAATCATTTCACTGCACACACAGATTTTGCTTCAAGTGTTTGGGAGTCAGTTGTATCACATGGTCAGCAAGTGTGTGGTAAGCATGTTAAGCCCTTCTTGTTGGCATTGAAGACAAAGAATCTTGTTCTGTTTTTTTTTTTTTTTTTGTTTTGTTTTTTTGTTTTTTTTTTTTTTTGAGACAGGGTTTCTCTGTGTATCCTCGACTGTCCTGCAACTTGCTCTGTAGACCAGGCTAGCCTCTAACTCACGGAGATCCGCCTGTGTCTGCCTCCCGAGTGCTGGGGTTAAAGGCATGTGCCACCATAACTGGAATGGAATCCACAGAGATATCTACAGCTTTGGGGACTTAATGTATATCTATGAATTTTCCAGAAAGACATTCATTAGATTCTCTGTAAACCTTTCCTTACACCCCCATCCAAGATAGAAAAGATACAAAAAGAATTTTTAAGAGAATGTTTATTTATTTTTAAATCTTTTTTTTCCTCAGGCTGGAGAGATGGCTCAGCAGCTAAGAACATTGGTTAGTGTTTCAGAGGTGCTGAGTTCGATTCCCAGCAACCACATGGTGGCTCACAACCATTTGTAATGGAATCAGATTCCCTCTTCTGGTGTGTGTGAAACCAGAGCACTCTTATACAAAAATAAATAAACAAATCTTTTTTTTTTTAATCTTTTTTCCTTGCTCCACCCAACACTGGGGCTTGAATGAAAAAGAAAACCTTATCCCTTTCCCTGTGTCTACTCAATCATCCTTTTTCCAAAACTGCAGAGTGAATGAAGGGTTGGGGTGTAGGAGGGGATGGTATGTTCTCAATACTGTCAGATGGAGATGGTCCAAGAAAAAAAAAAAGCAATAGAAAAAAAAATAGTAATGATTTTTAAAGAACAAACAAACAACAACAAGAAAAACCCAAAATCAAAACAGCTGTCTGGGGCTGGAGAGATGGCCCAGGGCTGTGCCTACTGCTCTTGCAGAGGCTCCAGGTTTGGTTCCCAGCACCCCATGGTATCCCACAGCTATCAGTAACTTCAGTTCCAGGGATCCCACACTCTCTCTGGCCTCCTCTGGCCACATGCATGTAGTACATACAAACTCATGCAAGCACATACAGAAAGAATAAATGAATCTTAAAAAAAAAGAAAAAATCAGCCAGGTGCTGTGGCACACGCCTTTGATCCCAGCACTTAGGAAGGCAGAGGCAGGTGGATCTTTGTGAGTTTGAGGCCAGCCTGGCCTACAAAGTTAGTCCAGGACAGCCAAGGCTACACAGAGAAACCCTGTTCCAAAATAAAACTCAAAAAAACAAAAACAAACCAAAACAACCCCCTCCCCAAAATAAACATATCTACCTTGGAGTCTCCATCTCCTTTCTCTGCTTCCCTCCCCTGCCCTCTCTCCCCTCCCCTCTCTTCCCTTTCCTCCTCTCCCCTCCCCTCCTCTCCTCTCCTCTCTTCTTCCTCCTCTCTTGGCTATTGTTCGTTGTTATTTATTGTTCTTCACTGTGATTTTTTTCTTTTTCTTTTTCTTTTCTTTTCTTTTTTCTTTTTTCTTTCCTTTTCTTTTTTTTTTTCTTGCGGGCAGCTGTAAATTACTAGATTTCTTCTAACTCAAGGAGCCAGCACAGCAAATTCATGTTCTGTTGTAAATTAAGCGATGTGATGACATAGGCCTAGTGGTTAGACTGACACACAAAATAAATCAGATGTAATCACGGCAATAGAAGTTTGAGATATAAAATAAACAATTTGGGGGTTGAAACAAAAGACAGGCCCATAGAAGCAGCAGTTTGCCAAAACACAAAGAAGCTAATTCTGTTCAGAGAGAAAAATAATTTCAATTGGATATTTTTCTGTTCTCAAAAAGAGCGCCATGAACAGATGTAACTCAGATCTGAAAACATGGAATTCCAAGCAGGTACAATCACAGGTGAGGACAGAGGACCAAAGGCACAACAGAACACAAAGTTTCTGATCACCAAAACCCCAAAGCCCTGATTCAAGTGTTTTGACTTGAATAGGCTCCCTTCCCACCCTCTTATTCAAAGCAGCGGCAAGAACAGTTGCCTTGCAGATTAAAGTACAACGCCATTAAAGAATGCGCTGTTAAAACACGTTCACCATTCCTGCAATGCAGATAACACAGCAAACAAACAAACAACAACAACAACAACCCTGCCTAACAGTGAATAAATGGAAACAAGAGCAGAATTGGCGGAGGTTAAACTTGGCCTTGGCCTTTTGGTTCTCAGCCAAAGGCCACCCCCTTACCCCCACTGTGTGTGTGTGTTTGTATTCATGTTTGCATGTCTATGGGTACATGTGTGTAAAGAGCAGAGGTTCTCACCTTGACCACTATTTACTGAGGCAGGGTCTCTCACTGAACCCTCTCACCCTTCCCCCCAAGTTCAGCTTAGTCTGGCAGTTCCCAGTCTCTGCCTCCCCAGCACTGAGCACTGGGATTACAAGCATGTACACATACTCATCCTGCTTTTACATGGGTTCTGGAATCCAAACTTTCGGTCTCATACTTGTATTACAAATGTTTAATCTACTGAGCTACCTCCCCAAGCCCAGAGCCAATTTAAAAATATGTATTTTTAGCCGGGCATTGTGGTGCACACTTTTAACCGTAGTACTCAGGAGACAGAGGCAGGTGGATCTCTGTGAGTTCAAGACCAGCCTGGTCTACAAATTGCATCTCAGATCAGCCAGGGCTGTTACACCGAGAAACCCAGTCAGAAAGAAAGAAAGAAAGAAAGAAAGAAAGAAAGAAAGAAAGAAAGAAAGAAAGAAGAAAAGAAAGAGAAAGAAAGAATAAGTTGGTTTTATTTTGCATGTATGAATGCTTGCCTGCATGTACTTGCCTGGTGCCCTTGGAGGTCAAATGGGGGTATCAGATCTCCTACGAGTGCCAGATGGTTATGAGCCACCATGTGGTTGCTGGGAATTCAATTCGGGTCCTCTGCAAGAGCAGCAAGTGCTCTTAACCACTGAGCATCTCTCCAGCTCCAAGAGCCAGTTTCTAAAATTGACTTCATTAAGTCATTTTCTTCATTTAAAGCGGTGACTCCCAACCTTCCGAACGCTGTGGCCCCTTAATACAGTTCCTCCTGTTGTGTTGACCCCAACCATAAGTTTATTTATTTTTTGCTACTTCTTAACTGTAATTTTGCAACTGTTATGAACCGTAATGTAAATATCTGATATGCAGGATATCGGATATGCAACCCCGAAAGGGTTTATAACCCACAGGTTGAGAACTGATTTAAAGTTACACTTATGTTATAGAAGAAAAATAATTAGAAATGTGAAGAAGTGTAGCTTTTTAAAAGGGCAGATTTTTTTGTGTTTCCATTTCCTCCCTTGGTCAGACAATCATTTGTTTTTTTGTTTTTTTTTAATGTAATTCAAAATTTTTAAATTTTATCATGGATTTATTTACTTGTGTATGTGTGTGTGTGTGCGCGCGCGCACGCGTGGTTGATATGGTATACAGAGGAACTCAGAGAACAATTTACAGGACTCAGTTATTTTCTTCTGCCATATGGGTTCCCCAAGATTGAACTTCAGGTCGTCGGCTTGGTGATGAACCATCTTGTGGGCCCGTGATTCTAATTTTAAGGAAATCCCACACCCTGTGTTTTTGTTTGATACCTGTTGGTTCTTGTCTGCGTGCAGATGACTGGTTTCTGTGCTTAACCAATCAGTGGAATCCAAAAGGAAAGAAAAATGACCTCATCTTATTTGTGGGAAAACCCAGTTTCTTTTTCTGTCTGTACCTACCTCCCTTATGGAAGAACAGAGACCAGAAGGCTGATTAAAGTAGGACTTATAACTAGAAACCCACAACTTAATATACCGGAGGAAGCAGGCTGTGTGAGGTTCAGGGACTTGAGGGCTACTACTGCTAAAAGCAGCAGCATGGCTTCTGTAGGGCTCAGTCCTTCTGTTCAGTCCTCAGTCCAGCAACCCACAGACTGGAGCATTTCTGGACATGGCTCATCCTATTGGCTTTTGGGGCTGCACTGGAAAGAAGTGCTCACATGTTTTGTCTCTGTCTCATCTCCCTCCAGACATCTTTACTGTGTGCCACATGCTTTCAGCAACCTAGTGGACACCCTCGCAGAGGGCCGTCACTACCCCCTATTTTTTGTGTAAGAAAACTTACACAGAAAAGTTAAGACATTTGTACAAACCCATGGCTGTTTGTCACACAAACAAGAGTGTGACAGGACGTGTGATTAGAAAGCTCAGCAGAAGGTTGGGGCAACAGCTCAGTCAGTAAACCCAAATCCGTGTTAAAGAAAAACAAAGCGAACAGAAAAAAAAAAAAAAAAAAAAGGCAGCATGATGGTAACACAATTCTAATCACAGCTCTAGGGAGATGAACAAAAGCAAGCCCTTGAGCTTACTGCCCTTCCAGCCTAGATAAATCAGTGGACCTCAGGTCAAGATAGACTCTGCCTCAAAAAACAAAACAAAAAAACAAAACAAAAACCTCACATTGGATGGACCCTGAGTAGCGCTACCTAAGACTCACCTCTAGTCTGTGTGTGTGTGTGTGTGTGTATGTGTGTATGTGTGTGTGTGTGTGTGTGTGTTGAGGGTATTACTGGAGGGATAAAATTTGGGGGGTCTTAGTGGAAGCACCATCAGATAGAATTGTTTTATTCACCTTTCTTTTCCAGCTGGATGATGACAGGTTGCTGTACATACAGTCTGAGTCTTAAAAGAGTGAATGTGCGATGAATTTAGTAAGAACAAAGCCTACAACGTGTTCAAAATGTTGTTAGCATTTTAGATACCTTTCGCTCAGTTCTTGGGGATGCAGGAGCATGGGAGGAAAACACACCCAACACAGCCTACCATCCTACAAGCCAGAGATAATCAAGTCCTCTCCAAGGCAGACACGGCAGACTGAGTTATTGAACATTTGTGCCCTGGTGCCAGGCTGGCGAGGCTTTAAAACCTGCCTCGCATATACCCTGGCCAAGCTACTGAGCTGCTCCCCTGCCTCAGTTGTTTCATTTGGAAGGTGGGGATTATGGCTATAACTTCTTTACAGGGTTGTTTTGCTGAAGATGAAGAGAATTAATAGACACGAAGCGTATAGTCACACAGTAAACACTCAATAAAAATCTTTATTAACTTAAATGCATTTCATCACAGTCCTTGTTAAATCCTTGCCCCCTTTATTTATTTATTTGGCCAGGAAGGATTTTTAAAATGGACTCCCATTGCCCAGCTCTTCTGGGGATTCCTGAGCTCAGGCTGAGTTGACAGGCGTTATTAATACGCCCCGTGCACCCTGTGCTACAGTTGAAGGCTTTCCATACAGTCTCGGGGCCTTGGATGATTGCACAGCAGACGTGAGAGCAGGAACTGAAATGACAGAAAGGAAAAGGAAAAAAAGAGCCAGCCAGGAAAGTCTTAGTTTTTTCCCACTTTGCTGCGTATAAAAAAAGATGACTAAGGTCATCTGAAAACCTTCGAAGGCCAGCACGCATGTCGGGGCTGTCTTGAGTTTCTGAATATAGGTTTCATTCATTCAGCAAGCATCTATTGAATACTTAGTATGGGGCTGCTCTGGTGCCTTGAATATGTCCAGCGGCCATTACTCTGGATTTTCTAGAGCAATCCTCACTGTAAATATCTTCGGTGTCTTTTAGTGTGGATAAATTATCCAAGCAAGGAGAAGAAGGCCTTCTCAGACCTGTGGCCAGAGCTTTGCTCTGTGTTTACTGTCAGCATGCCCTGAGGTTATGAGCCGCCCACTAAAAAAAAAAAATCTCTCCAGGTCCTGAAGGGAGGCTGAAACCCAGATGGATTACAAGCCGGTCCCTCCTCTTGCCTTTGCATGAAGAATGGAAAGCGTAAAAATTTCACCTATAATTGTGGTTGTTTCTATGAGGCTGGCAATACTGGACAGTGATTTATATATTCTCATAATTTTTGTTCATTTCACTTTACAGTGAGCTTGTATCATAGTGATGAGAGGAAAAGAAAATACTTTTCTTTATCATGGCTTACTGCCACTAATAAAATAGACGGTCTCTCTCTAAGCAAGAGTCATAAAGAATGGATGAAAATGGCACACCGGATGAGGCTTCTTTCCTCACTGGGATCCCAGAAGCACACTCAAGAAATACCTATCAAAGGCATGAACAAGGGCCTCTTTAATTTGCCCTGAAACACTTTTACTTTCCCAAATCAAAATAGTGTAACTCTTGTTAAGCATGCTAACAACTAGGTCTATGTGGGTGTGTATAAAACCTGAATTTATATACAAACTATGTTTCACTTGATGAAGGATTTACCAGGTTCCCTTGCAGCACACATCTCCAGAGGTTTAAAGGAGGTTTGATTTCCTTCACTTTCCTTATGAGGTGCTGAGGTAAAGCCCAGGATGTAACCATCCCTGCCTCCTCTGCTTCTTGTGGAGTCTGTCGGTCAGAGTGTGTGTGTGTATATTTTAAAGCTGTGTCTCAGCGTTCTCTGCAGTAGAACTAGAGCAATCCCCTCTAATTACAGATGCCCACCGAAGCCCCTCATAAAGTGCCAGAAGCACAGGCAGAAACGTGAGCTGCTATTATTGTTGTTTACTAGCGAGCGCCTTTGGGAAATCTCGCGCATGAATTGGTGTAGTTACAGTGATAAACCCAAGTCCCAAAACGCACCCGCACCCGGCAGCTCAGACCCAGTGGGCAAGAAAAAGCAAGCTTTTCACACTTCACCCCAGCCAAGCGATTTAAACGCTTAGCCTTCATGCTCAGAGTCTTTGGAGCACAGAGGCCTCCTTTACCTCCTTGTTTATGTAACAGGAATGGAAATCCCATCCTCCCCCAGCCGAGCCTTTGAGGTTCTGCCAGTGAGGGGGAGAATGTCAAATTTGGGAGCCAGGACGGCTAAGTTTGGAGGTTGGGGTTGCAGCTTAGCCAGAGCAGGGTTTTTTTTAACCCAACAAAAAAGGACTTTAGACTTCAGTACAAACTTCCCAGTGTGATAAGGAGAACGAGAGCTACATCATACACTTGAGGGCAAGAAGTCTCCTTCTAGGCTTCTTTGAGGTGGGACAGCTGTTGAGGGGCATGTGGGCTATAGGCTCAACATTGTTGACAATGGTTCGGACCAAGCAAGCCAGCTAGCTTCAGGAATATTGGGGCGCTAGAGCACTACAAACAGCTGTTTTCCCCCTCTGGGATCTGTCTCCAGAAGAAGGTCTAGCTACAGCACACCAACCAAGTGGGTGGGGGATGGGGAGAGGGAGGGAGCGTTGCCCTGTAGACAGGGAATGTAGGAAGGAGCTCTGGCTTTGGCTGAGATTCTTGGCTAAGTCAGCAAGGCAACAGGTTTCCTGCCTAAGCCACCTCCTCCAGTCAGGGAGAGATGCTCAGGAACTGGACAAGGGACACAGACCACTGAGCTGTTGGACATGCCCATCCCAACAGCACAAATGAGTTTTCAATCCTTGCATGTCTCTGTCACAGGTAATTATATAATCATATTACAACTTAAAGGTGGGTTGTGTTTTTTGATTGTTTTGCTTTTTAAGGCTCAGAGGCCTGGTGGCCTTCAAGATTGAAGATCCTGCCTGGTAGGGTACAATCTCAGCACTTCAGGTGCAGAGGCTGGGGGTTTGCTACAAGTTAAGGCCTGTCTGAGCGATGCAGTGGGTACCTGGACCGTCAAGGGATACATAACAAGACCTTGAAATGGGTCGGCTTCACCTAATCGGTTGAAAATCTGAAAATAACAGAAGTCTTCCCAAACCCTGGGCTATGGAGAATTCTCCCAGCAGAAGCCTTTTCGGTTTGAACACAGCGTCAGTTCTTCATGGGTTTCTGAAACAGCTTTTGCTACAGGAGAGAGAAAGGCTTCAATAGCTCACACAGTCTTTTTTTTTTCTTCTTCTTTTTTAATTTTTCTTTATTAATTATACTTTACTCACTTTGTATCCCCCCCCCCCGTGGTTCCCTCCCTCCTCCCCCCATTCCAATCCCTTCCTTCCTCCACCCTCTGCATGCATGCCCCTCCCCAAGTCCACTGATAGGGGAGGACTTCTTTTCCTTCCTTCTGGTCCTAGTCAATTAGGTCTCATCAGGAGTCACACAGTCTTCTTAAATATTCACTTTCATGTATGTGTGTGTGTTTCAGGAGTCTTACTCCATTGGCCTCTAATTCCTTTCCTGTTGGTGCTAGGAATCCTGTGTCCTCTAGAAGAGCAAACAGTGCTCTCAACCACCTAGCCATCTCTCCAGCCCTGGGGCTTGGGTCTTAGATGATGAAGTATTAGATTGTGTGGGGGGTCTGGTGGGCTTTTGTCGTGATTGCAGAGCAGGTTGGTGATCATTTCGGCCCCCTCTTCCCGTCTGCTGTCTTTCAGTCACTACTGTGACAGGGCAGGAAGACTTAGTTAACTCATCTGCCCTCTCAAGTATCAACACCACACAGGAAGACCTGCCACAAGTGTCAGTACCACAGTCTGGCCCACCAGGTCTCCAGACCTATGAGTAAACAAATTCCTTTTCTTTTTGTTTCTGTGATACTGAGCTCAAGCCTAAGAGCCTTGTGCATCTTGTCAAGTGTTCTGCCACTGAGCCACGCACTCCTGCTTTATTTTATTTTAGTGGCAGCGGTCTCACTAAACTTCCCAGGCTAGCCTTCGGCTTGTGATCCACCTGCCTCAGCGTCCTGAGCAGCCAAGACGATAGGCACGCACCACCACACCCAACTAAATTTGTCTTGTCTGTAAGTTACCTCGCCTGGGGTATTGCTATTAGCAATATGCAGTGTTGCAGTGTTACAGCAGCGCAAACAGACTAAGGCCTTGAGTGGCTTCAGGCCATTAAGTCTTTCAGAGGCGTAAAGTTGTGGCAAGGAAAACAAAGTTAACACAGAAAGCTAAGTAAATAGAGAAGCTGACATGTTTTGTTGGTTGGTTTGTTTTGTTTTGTTTTCCCTGAGACAGGGTTTCTCTTGGCTGTCCTGAACTCTTTGTAGACCAGGATGTCCCTCAAACTGCCTCTGCTGGGACTATAGCAGTGTGCCACTCTGCCGAGCTGCCGACATGTCCTTATGTGTGAAGAAAGCAGGCTGCACGGTCTAGAAGCAGGGTGTTCAGAAGAGAAAAGATGGCTTGAGTTGTCAGGTTTTTTCTTTTGTTTTTTAAAAGATTTTATTTATTTATTTATTTATTTACTTATTTATTTATTTATTTAATGCATATTAGTGCTCTATCTGCATGTGCACCTGCAGGCCAGAAGAGGGGAGTAGAGGGTATAGATGGTTGTGAGCCACCATGTGGTTGCTGGGAATTGAACTCAGGACCTCTGGAAAAACAGACAGTGCTCTTAACCACTGAGCCATCTCTCCAGCCTGAGTCCTCAGATTTTTTTTTAAGTGAACATTTATAGAAGTGTATGGGAATCAGTCCTGTAAACATGAGTGTGATTTCAATAGGAAGAGGGGAATAGGAGGCCATTGCAAAGTAGGCAAATAAGAAGGAGCAGGAAAGCAGAGAGAAATATTTACGGTTCAGTTAAGAAACGAGCATGGCTAGAGGGGACACTAGAAAAACACTGTTTTTGTTTTGTTTTGTTTTGTTTTGTTAAGGCAAAGTAAGGGGATTTCATTCTACTCAGATTAAAATACTGTGTAAACAACAAAAGTCCTTAGCTTTTTGTATGACAACAGTAATATTTGGAAGAATTCATAGAAGTGTTGGGGAAATAGTTTGAAGAAATAATGAAAACAAAAGGCTGGGATCTTCTGGACCTGTCATTCAGTCTCCTGGTTGATTTGTTTGTTTGTTTGTTTGGTTGGTTGGTTGGTTGGTTGGTTTTTGGTTTGTTGTTGTTCTTTTTTGTTATTTGTTTTCTCTGTGTAGCCCTTGACTGCCCTGGAACTCACTGTGTACACCAGGCTGGTCTTGAACTCAGATATTTTCCTGCCTCTGCCTCCTGAATGCTGGGATTAAAGGCATGTGCCGCCACCACCTCACTTTGTGGTTGATTTTGATTCATTTAAAACTTTTAAAGTTACATGGGAAGAAAATACAATTGAAACTAGCTTAGGCAAAAAGCAAATTCCTGGCTATCCATGGTGGGATAGGTCTGTGAGTCTAGGCTGAGACAGGAATCTCAGTCTAAGGCATTTGGCCTGCATAGCAAGTTGGAGGCCAGTTTGGATTACACAGACAGACCCTGCTTACTGCTCCACAAAATACAATAAATAAAAATTCCTTGGTTCGTGTAAGAGGAACTCTGGGACACGTTCGTTGTAGTCATGGCTGTGCATACCTCTGTGCACAGTCTTTTAGAATGTCGGCAGTGTGACAGGAGCACACAGACATCGCCAACCTCACAACCTCCTTCGCTTTCAAGCCCAACAGGAAAAGACAGGCTTCTGAATTCTGCTGGCTGATTCAACTCAGCTGTTCTGGCTCAAACTTCTCTCCCAGTAAACTTATTCAACCTGGCTTCTCTCTCAGCCTCTGCATTGCTCTGCTTGGCCTCAAACTAACTCCAGCAATCTGCTCTAATCCCCTGGCTCCTTCTCATTTTCTGGCTCGTTTGGTCTTCACCTGAGTTCTCTCTCTGTAACCAGTCTCTCTATTACTGTCCTGGTAAAAACTTCTTCCTCCTCTCTAAATCCCTGTCAGCTGGTTTCTTGCTCCTCCTCTTGGCCTAGGTTAACTTTATTCAGCCTGATGTACTGAAAGCTCTTGGATTAAAGGTGTGTGATAGGGCTCAACCACATCAAACAAGAAACAGGGTTTTACAGTTTTGGGAGTTCACAATGGGATCAAATATCCTGCAACAGTTCATTATAACTTTTTTCTTTTCCAACTTGGTTTTTTTTTCCTTAAAAGATTTGAAATGCTTTCAGGGGATAGTAACACACACCTAAGGCCCCAGCATTTAGGAGGCTGAAGTAAGGAGGATACTGTGAGTACCAGGCCAGCCTCTGCTATGTAGTGAGTTAGTTCCAGGCCACTCAGGATTACAAGACAAAACAAAACAAAAAGTTGTATGTCAAAACAAACAAGAGAGAAAAGGGAAAGAAAGAAATTCCTTGTTGGACGAATCCTGGGCTGCTAAATGGTGTTTTGCAGTTAGCTGAGTACATCTCTCTCTCTGCTGCCTGTACTGGAACTAGGCATGTATTAGACACGACTCTCCGAACTCTGCTACAGAAACGGCTTGTGTTCACCCTTCCATGAGCCTCCCACACCTCTCACCTGCTCCAAGCCCTCTGCCTTCTTGCCTGGCCTTCCTGAGCAAATGCCTCACTGGGCTGCCTACTTCTAAAGAGACCAACTATGCACCATGCAGGCCACACTACCAGAGTTCTCACCCTAAAACAGAGCTCTCAGATCGTAACAGGCCTTGACAGAGAACAAGCTCCATAGGCCCTGACATGGCAATGTCGCAATGTGCTTACCACCAATCAATCCCTCCAGTCCCCGTTTATTTGTAGGTATGATACCTGTACTTCTTTGCCAAATGACCACACTGCTTCTCCATTTTGGCATGGAGTCCATTTTCCTACAAGTTTGAACTGATCTTGTAATTTAGCTTGACAGATAAATCAAAACCATGGCCAGGGATGTAGTTCAGTTGCTACCGTGCTTGCTTAGCATGAACAAAGCCTTGGTTTGGATCCTCAGCATGTATAAACCACACATGGCTGCACAGAACTGTGGCCCATCACTCTAGAGGTAGAAGCAGGGGAACCAGAAGTTCCGGGTCATCTTCAGCTACATAGCAAATTTGAGGCTAACCTGGGTTAAATAAATTGAATTAATTAATTTAAGTAAAAAGTAAGTTGCAGCAGGTGTCACCTATGTGTTCTAAAGCTGAGGTTAAGTAAACCTGGTGCCTTCTACTTTTGATGACTTGGAAAGATGCCCTGAGGATTCAGTGTAAGACAGCCAGTCTGGCCTACCGAAGGATGAGCCACCACATGGAGAACTGAAGCTCTTTTTACAGAGCCTTTGTCAGTGGCCAGGGCATCTGGACATCCTAGCCCAACTCAATACTTGCTTGAGTATGAATGAGCCTGTGAAAAACTAATAAACCAGTGCTCAGCCAGCCCATAGAGTCAAAAGAAATGAGTTGTCGGGGGTGAGTAACTGCAACACAGAACGACTGGATTTGTTGGAAAGAGAGAAAGAAACCGGCACGGTGCTGCAAGCATGTACTCCCAGGAGGACTGTGAGTTCGAGCTAGACTAGGCTACACAGAGAGTTCCTGGCCAGCCTGGGCTATGCAGGAGAACTGTCTCAACAAGAAGAAGGGGGGAGTGAAGGAGATGTGTAACGTGACTCCCATCCATTGAGGTTGATGGGAATTGATAATGAGTTTGGTAAGGATGTGCCAGACATCTAAAGCCTTTGGGGACATTCCTGTAGAGGTGCCCAGTGGGTAGGAAAATACACACATTCAAGCCTGTCTGGATAGAGTCATAAATTTCACCAGTTGGGGATGGACTGACTTGCCCAGGACCACCCAGGGAGTAAGAAAATACAAAAGCCAAAGGCCAGAAGACAAGACCCTGGGGAACACTAACATTTCAGGATGGGCAAAGAAGGAAAGCCAGCAAAAGAGACAACATTTTGCAACACAAATAAAAATGGATATGACTTATTGCCAGCCAAGAAAAGGAGGGAGAAAATATCAGAAGAAGCCAAGAAATTACCTGGGACAGTAGGTAATAGGCAAGGACAGAGTTAGTCACCTTCACTGCAAAAGAGCCTGGAAACACAGTGAGGCAGGGGTGAGATGTTAACCGATAAACTACCAGGCCCTGGGCAAGCTCAGCTAAGGAGCATTGCAAACTGTGTTGGGAAAGCAGCCACCCCACGCCACTCCCACACTGCTCTGTTCCTAGGATGGCAATCTGGGGAAAACCCAAACAACTTCGGAGCAAAAGAACAAAATAGCGGGTCTAATCAATGCCAGAAGGCACAGCAATAAATTCAGTTGCAGGAAGGGGCAAAGCAAAACAAGAACCCGGACATCGGTGAGGAAGCATGTGTGGCTGAGCGACCACTGCTCCAGACCCTTCTCCCTCAGTTCCAACACTGCGGCTTTCTAGAATATTCCCGGGGAGAGGGAAGGTGATTGCTCCTTTTGCATTCGAGGACCGAAGTATGTAATCAAGTATTCAAGCCAGTCTGACACTCTGCATCCAGAAGCCATGCCAGCTTAAATTATCAGACCTTCTGGTGCTGTTTGCAATATATGGTGTGTGTGTGTGTGTGTGTGTGTGTGTGCATGCTTGCATGCATGTGTGTTAATTCTAGGATATCCCACATCAAAGCTCAGCTATCTTGGATCTACAGTCTCCTAGTTTTACAATATTTTTTGCTGTTTCTGACAATAAGCCTCCTGCACCGTTTATAACCCTGCCTAATTGAAGACTTGGTTTTATGGACACACACAAAGCAAGCATCCACATCAGGCAAAGCTCTGCAAAGCACACACAGATGATAAACAGTGCCATGCCGGCAAATGTTACTTCAGTAAGAGATAAGGCCTGATTTATAGCATTTACTCCTTTTTGAGGTGCACAAGCTTCCTTTCATTGCTAATTCCAAGCTGCTGGTGGTTTAGTGACTATAAAAATTTTGTGGGACAGGGGATAGGGAAATGGCTTCATGGGTATGAACACTTGTCCAATCATAAGGACCTGAGTTCAAATCCCCAGCACATACATTAAAAAAAAAAAAAAAAAAAAAGTTGGTTGTGGTTGCATGTGTAACCCAGAGCTGGTGGAGAGGGAAACAGGAAGATTGCTAAAGCTTGACTCCCTTAGCTCCAAGTTCTGTGGGAGAGTGATAGAGCAAGACACGCAATTCCTTCCTCTGACTTCTGTGCAAACATGAGCTTGTACAGATGTAAGTGAGAAAGAGCGAGAGAGAGAGAGAGAGAGAGAGAGGGAGGGAGGGAGAGAGAGAGGAAGAGGGAGAAAGGAAGGGGGAGGAAGAGAGAGAGATCCTTTTTACAAAGAAAGTATACCGCTCTGCATGGGGGCTGATTTGGTTCCCAGCACCCACATCAGGAGATTACAATCATCCTAACTCCAGCTCCTGGGGGGATTGTGCTGGCTGATCTTTCGTCAACTTGACACACGAACTAGAGTTATCTGAAAGGAGGGAACCTCAACTGAAAAATAGGTTATAGGCAAGCCTGTAGGGCATTTTCTTAATTAGTGATTGATGGGGGAGGGCCTAGTCCATTGTGGGTGGTGCCATCCCTGGGCTGGGAGTCCTGGGTTCTATAGGAAAGCAGGCTGAGCAAGCCATGGGGGAGAAGATCAGTCAGCAGCATAAAAATCTTTGGGACAAATATTGAAGAACGATGACATCTGAAGTACTTCAGACTAAATAGACAGCACCAGACCTCAGCTCTGTGTGTGAAACCTTGTAGGTCATTCGAGCCCAGCTGATCCACAGCTGAAGTATACCTGGGGAAAATCAACACAAGAATGCCCCAAACAAATGAAAGACACGAGGTGCACAGATATACATGCAGGCAAAACACACAAAAATTTAAAAACATAAATAAATCTAGAAGAAGAAGGAGAAGAAGATTTAAATGTGAAGAGGCTCCGGACTTAGAGTGGGGCTGTGCTCTGATGGCCCATGGTAAGTTACAAAATGAAAATTCATTTAAAACATCTGTGGTGGTTTGAGTAAGAAATGTCCTCCAAAGTCTCGGGTCCCCAGTTGTCAGTGGTGTTTCAGGAGGTTTAGGAAGTGTAGTCTTGCTGAAGGAAGTATGCCACTGGGTGTGGGCTTTGGGAGTCCATAGCCTCGTTGGCTTCCGGTTCTCTCTGCTCTTCCTGCTTGCGGTTGGAATTTGAACTCTCAGCTTGCCTACCACTTGCTCCACTCCTCCAGTACTTCCCGGCCATGGTGGGGGGGCGGCTCTTTTCCTCGGGAACCATAAGCCAAAATACACAGTTTCTTCCACAAGTGCTTTGGATCATGGGATTTTGTCACAGCAACAGAAAAGTAACTAATACAACGCCTTGCCTACCAAACATCAGAGCTTAGCCTTGCCTGCCTTAAACATACTCAGAACAAAGTGCCTAGATTAGCCGATTGTGCAAACTCATCACAAGCCTATCATAAATAGAGTATTTCATTAACTCCTTACCTGTGTCACTGGAAGTCAATAATACATAGCACGGTTATCTGCGTCCATTTCCACATCATCATAGAGTAAAAAGCAGGGCCAACCACAGGAAGGCAGGAACAGTCTCTAAAGCATTCTGCACTCAGCTTTCCTATAACTGGAAGCATGTTAGAAACCAATCCTGACTCCACTCCGGATCTACTGCACCTGCTGGTCCCAACGGTGGCTGTCTGCACACTGAAGCCTGTGAAGCACTGTCCAAGATGAAAAGAGAATGAGCTACTTGGTCCTGAGGTAAAAGAAGCAACCTTATCCTGTGCCCCTGTTTCATCGACAAAACAGCCATAATCACACAGATCTGTCTTCCTTCCCAGGCTGTCTGTGAAAACGGTGTCAACTGATATAAATGTGTGTGTGTGTGTGTGTGTGTGTGTGTGCACACGCGCGTGCACATGCGTACATGCGTACCATGGATGTCTGTGTGTAAAAACATCACACAGATGCGTTATTACTATCATCCCAGAATAGACACTAGAGACAGTCAGTTCCAAAGCAGAAACCGTCCTCCCCATCCTTTTAAATTCCATACTTTCTGGAATACCTTCAACTACAATTTCCTGGCAGCCTCTTGCTTCTCCATTCTTCTCTGTCTAAACTCCCCTCTTCTCTCCCTTCACAACCAGATGTGGGCTTACCCATGCCCACTGTCAAGTCTCTGAGGCAGACTTTGTTTTTCAGATGGCACTGGAGTCCCCAGCCTGACTTTCTGGCAGACAAACCCATCTGTTTGGCTGTGCCTGCCTTATGACAGCACTGTCTGGGCTTGACTGAGGAAGATGTTAAGCTTCAGAAGGATGAGGGAAATCCAGGCAGGCAGGCCTCATACACATTTGATTACTCATGGCCCTTTGCTTTAAGTTCAGAAGATGTTTTTAATTTTTTTTTTTAAGTAGAAAGAGCTAGCTAGCATGGTTTCATTTGCTAAATAGACGGTATGATGTTGATCTTGATTGTCAACTTGACTGCATTGAGAGATGCCCAGGAGTCCAGCAACGCATACTTCTGGGTGTGCCTATGAGAGCATTTTCAGAGAGGATTGGCATTCAGAGGGGTGAGGAGTAGAAATAGATCCTGAATGTGGGTAGTGCCATCCAAGGGGCTGGGGGCCCAGATGGGATAAAGGTGGAAGGAGATGAAGCCAGCCAGTACACACAGCTCCGTTCTGAGCCACTGTGCTCATGTCGCTGCTATTGTCCTGGACAACAGCCTCGAGCTTCTTCATCCTCTCAATGAACACTCACACTGACAACTCTGCAGGAAGCTTTGATGCCTTCAGCCTTGGATTGGGACTGCATTGTTGTGTCTCCTACTTCTTAGGTTTCTCAGACTGGCTACCAGATTGTCTATCTTACTAGCCTGCAGGGGGCCATTGCAGGGCTACTCAGTCTTCTATTGCGTAAGCCGATCCAATAAAGCCAATACTGTATTGGCTCTGTTCTGAGATATGGGAACTCCAGCCAATACCAATGGCATGGTCAATCCATTCAGGACAGGTCCTCAGCCCGACTCCACAAAGCCCATTTCAGCAGAGGTTTCAAAGTCAGTACACTGGCCAAGAGTTTGAAGGTGGCTCCAGAAGAGCTGGTGACACACTCCTAAAGAGAAAGCAGTCAAGGATCCCATTACTCAAGGTGTCATCCTGGGCCTTCAGAGCCCCAAATGTACAGTTGGTACCTCCTGGTTCAGCCCTAAGCACTGCCAATTAGTTGTTGAGATTTTTTTTAAAGATGTATTAATTTTATTATTTGTGTGCATGAGTGATATGTGTATGTATATATATCATATGTGATATATATCATATAGTTGCATATATATATACACATATATATGCATCAGGGGTGTATCTGATGCTAGAAAAAGCAAAGATGATGTGGGATCCCTTGGGACTGGAGTTATAAACAATTTTGAGTCCCCATCGGAGTACTGGGACCCAAATCCCAGTCCTATTCAAGAGCAATAAATGATCTTAACCACCAAGCCATTTCTGCAGGCCCTAGCTGTGAAATCGGTGGCAGGTGGGGTTGTTTGTTTTGTTTGTTGTTTGTTGTTTATTGTGAAACAAGGTCTTACTATATAGCTCTGGCTGTCCAGGAACTATGAGACCAGGCTGGCATAGAATTCACAGAGATCTGCTTGCCTCTGTCCCCCAAGTACTGAGATTAAAGGAGTGCACCACAATGCCTGGCTTCTAGCAGTGAGATTTTGAACAAACTTCCACGGCGCTCTAGCTGTGTCTAAATAGTCTCATCTATAAAACGAGGGAAAGGACACAAGACTTGTTTCTTGTCAAATTTAAATCATTTAAAGAGTATCCTGGCATAGGATGAAGAATCCATAAATATGAATTACAATATAAGTAAAAAGGACCAGATATCACATTACGGGGGTGGGGAACAACAACAACAACAACAACAACAACAAAATCAAAGAGGAAACTGCTTGGCTACTGTGTGCAAATACCAAATAAAAGAAAAACCCTTCAAGCTTACTGTTCTGGTGAGAAGCTCTCCTGATGGTATGCATGCAGAAAGACATTAGCAAAGAGGCCCTAGATGCCTCCATGTGACAGGCTGGCCTGCAAGGTTGCCTCTCTGCTGGTGCCTGAGAATTCCAATTTTGTTGGGGTTCCTTCCCGCCCTTGGTGATAAGAAGCTGGCTGTGCCTAAACTATGCAAACAATATGGTTTAGCCTGAACACCTGCTTTCTGCCTGGGAGTCTCAAATTGGTGCCCATGCCAAGAGGATGTTGCCTATGTGACTGTGCCCCTCAATAAAGCTTGGATGTTGGGTCTCTAGTGAGTTTCCTGGGTGATAACATTTCAAACAGTTCCCACATGGAGAAGTCCATGCCTGAGGTTTCCTTTGCGCCTGGCCCTCTTGGGACAGCACACGTATCAGGTTTGCCCAGGGCTCACCCTCCATTCTCTTTCTCATTGCTGCGTAGACATTTGTCTCCTTGTAGTGAGTCCCCATCCTGACTGGGATTGCATGTGTGCCCTGGAACCTCTCCACGAAATGCTAAACTTGTCACCTCTGAAAGCATGTTTCCAGGGAAAAACACCACATTATCTAATTTAATGTGGATAAATAAACAGGTTTTCATAAAAAAAAAAAAAATAGGGTCTGAAAACAAAATATTTTTTAGGTGTGTGTGTTGGGGGGTGCTAGGGATCAGGGAATCAAATCCCTGGGTCTTATGTATGCTAAGTAAGTGCTCTACCACAAAGTTCCATCCCCAGCTCTATCCCTAAATGAATAAAGGCTACAAATGCCACCAAATAGCCGTTCTGTCACCGGTGAGCTTTCTCTAAAATGATAAAGTCATCAAGAGCCTTCAGGACCTTAGCATTTAACCGCCTTATCCACACTGAAACAGAAAGTAGCAGCGCTATCATTTAAATCACTGAGGTTATTATACACTAAAAGCTTTCTGCTTCTGCCCCCTCCTCAATAGACTGTTCCTTGAGACAGGGTCTCACAATGTAGCCCTGGCTGGCCTGGACCTCATATGTAGACCACACTGGCTTCATAGCTGACCTCCTGGGATTATAGGTGCACACCACCTGGCTCAGACAACCGCCTGGTTTGTCTGGAGTTCTTTCTTTTGTTTAGTTTTCACTCTGCTAGCTAGGGACTGGACCTAGGGCATCAGGTGTGCTAACCAAGTCACACCACTGGGCTAGACCCCCAGCTCTGCTGCACAGGCTTGGCTTGCTTTTGTACATAAGCGAAGGGAAATTGTATATGCAATCCTGTATGTTGTGTGAGTTCTGTGCCGAAGTGTTGGGCTATGAATGTTCTGTCATTTCTGCATCTGTTTGAAATATACTCAAGCAACAAGAATTAGTTGAATACCTTCCTTATGCCAAGCAGACTTGTGAACTTCTTTGGTTGAACATGAATCCTGAAGCGTAGAAGCCCTTGTTAGGGAAGCCTCTGAAACCCCCGCTTTCTCCTCTGTGGAAGAGAATCAACAAACCATGCGTTTTTGGGCGATGTTGCTTTGTATCCAATGTGCCAGTTGCAGGTGTAAACCTTCGTTTTACAAAAGTTTAATAAAATGGTACTTTTTTTGAGAACTCACCATGGAGCTCAGGCTGACCTGCTCCAGCCTGGGGATTATAGCCACGCGCTACCCATGCCCAAAATGGTACTTCTCTCCAGCTGGTTAAATGTAAAACACTGGAAAAAAGAAAATAAACAGCTTCATGCAAGGCTCTTTAAATCTGGGCATGAGCATATTCTTTCGAGGGTGATCTGATCGTTTTGGTATGTCACTCATAGGTCTGCGAGCATTTGTCTGCTCTGGAGGGAACTGAGCCCTCCAGCCCTCCGTAGCCCTTCTGGTTCTCATAACAGTGTGGTTTGTTTGCATTACCGCTGCTGCTGACGGCCCCTGCTCTTTGAGTGCTGACAGGTTTCAAGGAAGGGCTGGGCTAAAACTGTTACTATTTTCCTCTTCAAGTTCTGAACTGAGAGGTTCCCTGAAGTCCTCAAGACTGTTTTTCTGAGGCGATCTGAAACCTCCCTTCTATAATCTGCAGAAACAACGGAGACAGATAATAAGTGCATCCAGCTGCAACAGGAAGCAGCACAGTAAGTCAAACCAATATTTACCTCCTGAGCATGGGCGCTGCTCCCTAGGCCTTCACCCGGTGTCAGGAATGGAAGAGAAAAGTGTACGCCCCAGTCCACCAGGAGCAAGTGTTCTGGGTGTGTACCTCAGTGCTCTTTGATGTCAAGGCTGCTGGGACTGGCTTATGCCAGGTTACTGTAAGCTGAGGAAGGAAAGCTGCTGGAGATCATGGAGCCAAGCACCTGGTGCCAGCAGGTGGCCTGAGGCCGTTCTTACTTTCCGGAGGTCCCACCTCCTGCTGCTGCTTTTTCTCTGAGTCTGCTTGATGGCTACTCCCTAGTAACCCACTGTCTCAATCTGAGGCAGGCTGAGTCTGCTTGCTGTGCCTGTGACATCACTTCCCCCTTCTTGTAGAAGATAGTTTTTGCTAGACACATGACCACACAGAGATCGGATACACTCCGGATGAGGCGCTGGCCACTGCAGTTTAGGCAGACGTGGTACGTACAACCTCTGGGTCAAGCCCTTGGTCCTTTCTGTTTGTTGTAAAGACAGTCAATGTGAAGCAGGCAGGACCATCTCACTGCTGCCTCTTGAGTGCTTGCTCAGATTAATCTTTTAAACAGACACAGGTAAACCCTCTCTTTCCCCTTGTTTTTCCTTGGTCTTGGTGTGACCGAGATGCAGCGGTTGAAGTCACTGTCTTCTCCATTGATCCTGCCTACTGGGGTATCATTCCAATCTCCTAAATCAGCTGGAATTGCAGTCTCTCAACTGCAGCCCACAAAGCTGAGGTTCTGCGCCTGAAGTTTTAGTAAGGAGGGCTTGAACCCCCACACTCTGAAAATAGTGCATTTCTGCCTTCCAATAGCTCCATGATCTCACCAATAAAACTGATGCCTTCTTCCACTTTCTCTCTCTCTTCCTCCTTTCCAACCTTCTCCTTCTCCTCCTTTGATTTCTTTTTTGAGACCATGTCTTGCTTTGTAGCCCTGGCTGATCTGAAGCTTACAAGATAGACCAGGCCCACCTCAAACGTGCAACAATTTTCCTGCCTCCACCTCACAAGTTAGGGATCAGAAATGTGCCTTTTTTGAGACAGGGCTTATTATACTATGTAACCCAGGATGACTTTGAACTATCTTCCTGCCTCAGCCTTCCAAGTTCTAGGATTGCAGGAATAAACTACCACACCTCGCATGACAGCCATTCTTTATTTTGGCCCTCTCCTTCCCCCTTCTCTTCACACTGGTGGCATTCTGTTCAGGTTGCACAGCTCACCGTCACACAAATATCCACAGAACTTAGGCTTTTGTTGGTTGGCCACACACGGAGATGACTGACTTCCCATGAGCCTGCTTTCTCAGTTCTCACAGGGTGGGGAGGGTGAGAATTTTCTAAATCTTCTACGTTCTAGTTCCCTTTGCTCAGCAATTCTGACTTCAAAAGATTGCTTCCTTCTCATGTTTTACCATTAGGACCTGAGCCCCTTTTCAACACTTGGATTAGCAATGTATCCAGCTAAATGGCCAATTTCCCCTCTTCTCCGCCTCCCCAAAAACACTAGAACATAAACACGGGCTCTCAGCTTGGCAGGAATTGTCTTTTCCTTAGTGTTCAATAACTCGTTCCCTTCCGTTGGGGCTCTGGTCACGATGGGGTTACCGCCCACGTGTTTACCAGCTGTTCTGGTTATAACTCTCTAAGAAGACACTTGGCAGCTTTTTCTTTCCTTTCAGAGGCACCAGGAGACTTGACTTTAAAGTCCCGGCTTGACAATCTGGGCTGCTGAGCCATTCTCCCCTAGACCGCCCTCTACCCACAATTGCAAAGGTCCTTTGGCATCATTAAGTATAGGCACACAACCATCTCACTACCACGTTCCATCTCAACACAGGTCACAATAGCAAAATAACCCGTACGCTGGGAAGTTCACACAAGCGGAGAGGTCGCCAGCCCAGTGTCTGCTGAGGGTTGTTTTGTTTTGAGAATGCCAACTACACAGCACAGAGAGAGGGAGCAAATACCCGTGCTTGGGTATATGCCGAAAGAAATCAAAGTGAGCAAACAACAGAGATGGCTACACACCCATGTTTATTGCAGCACTGTTCACAACAGCCAAGATAGGAGTCGGCCTGGTGCCCATCAGCACATGAAGGGATAAAGAAAATGTGCTCTAGGTGCACAATGCAGTTTTAGTCCACCATAAGGAAGAATGAAAGTACACCATTTGCAGGAAAGTGAATAAACTGGAGAACATCGTGTTAAGCAAAATAAGCCCGATTCAGAAAGAAAAAAATTACATGTTTTCTCTCATATGACTAAGCTGGACTTAGCAACAACAATGACAACAACAACAATAACAAAAGACATGTAAATAGGAAGGAAGCTGTTTTGGGGGGAGAAGGAGGCCAGTTAGAGGGGCACGGTAGGGCGAACATCATCAAAGCATTATATATGTGTACGAAAATGTCATAATGAAGCATGGTTGTTTGTAAAATTAATTCATACAGGCGTTGGAACACAGGTCCAAGAATGGAGTCATGTGAGAATTCTGAGTGCTTGTGAGAAAACTCCAAGAATACAAGATAAGAGTCTTGTGACCGACCTCAGTTTCTTCAAAACACAGAATTTTTCATGGAATGTGGGTTTGTGCTCTTCCCAGGTGTAGCAGATAAGAGCGAGTTTACGTAAGCTTCTATTCATATGCCTCTAGTGCAAAAACCTGTTTTGCCACGTGTGGCTTGTCCTCGTGATTGTATACTGTACTTGGGTGACTCTTCCTAGCCCTCAGAGCATAAGTTGTCGGATGCTCTGAATAAAGTTGACTACTGCAGGAGACTTTAGTCTGCCTCATTTTTAGGCCCCACTCTCCCGGGCTCATGCTGTGAGATGAACTGGTAAACATATGGTCATGTGTATACAGAAAGTGGTAGGAACAATCTTCCTCTCTTGCTTTTTCATATAAGGGCCCTAATCCTACCTTTGTGGCCAGTCACCTCTCAAAGATGCCGCCTCCCGGCACCTCCACCTTAAGGTTTGGATTTCGGCATGAATTTGGGGGGGACACTAACAGGCAGGTCCACAACAGACAGGATATAATAAACTGCAGATGGACGTGCTGGAGATTCTCCAGTCATAGTAGTAACTGGAGAAAACAGTGGTGGAGAATGAGTGGTTTTCGTGAATGAGGGCGGTGGAGTCTTTGTGTTCCTCTCCCTCCCCTCTCTTAGAACCAGCCCCAAGCAACCAGGTGAAAACTGTAAATGAATAGACCCTGGAAGTGACCTTAGAAGTCACCCTCTCACCAGTTCTTCACCTTCATATATAGAAAGAACATAAGTGCAGGCTTATGTTAGAATTTAGAAGAACTTATATGGAAAGTTCCACAAACAGCGAAAGCTGTGTGTTAGCCTCATTAAAATTAAGCCTCTAGAGCAGGCTGTGGTAGCTCATACCTGTATCCCCGGGTAGGCTGAGGCCAGAGGCCAGAGGATTGTTACCAATTTGAGGCCAGCCTGGGCTTAGAGCAAGACTGTGTTTTTAAAAAGCAAATGAAAAAAAAAAAAAAAAAAAAAAAAAAAGGAAAGAAAAAAAGAAAACCTCTAATAATAATTATTCTTTCAAGGGCACATGCCTATTAAGCCCTTGCTTACTGCCAGAAATAAGAAACCCTTTGAGTTAAATAACTCAGCAGTACCATAACTAGTCATTTCCCTGAGTTTGGACTAAATAAATACAACTCTAAAAAAGGCAGATACTGGCGATCCAAACCAACTCTCAGTCCTGGGGGCACACATCTTTACAGGCTGAGCCATCCATCTCCGTGCCCCTAAGGAGAGTTCTTATCACTAACGCATTCTCTCTTCCTCATCCTCCATCACCTCCTGTTCCTTCTTCTCTTTGTTTAGCATGGTTACCAGAAATTAGTCCCTGAATTTAAGAAGCACACAGTTTGATGAAAAAGTCTCATTACTCAATAATGATGCATTGAGTTCTAGAACGTGTTAAAATTAAAGCATGGAGCCAGGGGTGGTGGTGCACTTGGGAGGCAGAGGCACGTGGATCTGGGGATGTTCTAGGCTAGCCTGGTCTACATGATGCGTTCCAGGACAGCCAGAGCTATGCAGAGATCCTGTCTCAAACAAACAAAAAACTAAGTCATGGGAAGTGTCTTTTTTAGGGTCTTATTGTGTGAAGAGACGCCATGACAATGGCAACTCTCTTTTTGGGGTGTGGAGGTTAGAGACAGAGTTTCACTGTGTAGCCCTGGTTGTCCTGGAACTCACTCTGTAGACCAGGCTGGACTTGAACTCTAAGAGATCAGTCTGTTTGTGCCTCCTGAGTGCTGGGATTAAAGGCATGTGCTTGACAATAGCAACTCTTATAAAGGAAAGCACTTAATCGGGGCTGGCTTACCGTTCAGAGGTTCAGTCTATTATCATCATGTCGGGAAGCATGGCAGCAATCAGGCAGACATGGTGCTGGAGAGGTGGCTGAGAGCTCTACATCGGGATCCCCAGGGAGCAGGAAGGGAGAGTGCGCCATTATGCCTGGCTTGAGCATCTGAAACCTCAAAGCCTACCCCTGGTAACACACTTCCTCCAACAAAGCCACACCTCCAATAATGCCACTCCTTATAAGTCCAGGAGGGCCATTTTCTTTCAGACCACCACAGGAAGCTAGCAGTAGCTACTGAACTAACATGGGCACATTGAGACAGGAAAGGCTTCCTGGGGAAGATGGAAGATGAGATGAGATAAGGCTGGTGAGCTGAAGGGAGAACATGGAAGAGGCCTCCAGACACAGATGTGTTGATTGGTGACTGAAAGCAGGTCTCTGGAACACAGGTCAGGAACATGGTGTCTGCAAAGCTCAGAGGTCCATTTATTCCAGGCTGCCAATGAGACAGCCCCAGAAAGGATGGCTTTGTAGAGTTCCTGATGGGGCACACCAGGAACACCAGCACTTAGGGGACTTGGAAGACCGCTGTGAATGTGAGGCCAGACATAACTACGTAAGATCCTGTCTAAAAAACGAAGAGGGTTCCAAGCACAGTTGAGTCCCGCACTAGAAGGACGAGGTTGGTGTGCAGCTGTCCTTGTGCACAAGTAGATTTGGTTAAATACAAAATGTGAACACAGGTATCCTAGGCTGGATGTGTGGCTCAGTTGGTGGAGTATTTGCCTAGCATGCATAAAAACTTAGGTTTAATCCTGGCACCATACAACAGTCAGAAGGTAGAGGCAGTGTGGTCTGGAGTTCAGGTCCATCCTTGCTACATAGCAAGGTGGAGGCCACCCTTGGATACATGAGGCCCTGTCTCAAGAGAAAGAAAGATAAAAACAAACAAACAAACAAAAACCTCTTGAGTTTTCATGAAGAAGTTTGAATAATAAATCCCCAGTAAGACGAGCCATGTTTTTTAAAGCATGAGTTTTGTCTTGCTTATAGCTTACTTCTCAGAGTTCAGGACAGAACCTGACACACAGAAGACACTCAGTGGCTAGATGAAAAGTGACTGAGTGAGCTAGATGAAAAGAGCTGTGCATTTTAAGAGCACTGTTTGCCGACCTTTGTTCATCTTTTTTGGGTTGGCCCAGATTGCAACAGCATTTTTGGCTCGTGTCTGAAAAAGACATTTTTTAAAGTTGTATATTAACCAGGCTTTTGACGGGTTGTATAAAAGGAAAAGCAGTCTTCAAGACCGGTAACATTGAAACTTTAATTCAGGAAAAGGATCTGAACAAAATTAATAGTCTTCTTTTTAGCTTTTCATCGCTATAACAAAATACTGGATGAAAATCAATTTACATGGCAGGAAGATTTTGATTTATGCTTTTAGAGACTTAAATCTGTCATGGCCAGTTATCCCATTGCTTTTGGGTCTGTAGAGAGCAGATACTTCAGAGCAAGGAGAACATGGTGGAGCCAAAGATAGTCACTTCATTGTGGCCAGGAACCAAAGGACAGAGAGAAAGAAGATTAAGGTCCCAGAGCCTTCAGTTACCTTCCTCCCTCTAGGTCATGCCTCCTCAAAGTTCCACTTTTCTTTAGCAACACAGGCCTTAGGGGCATATAATTGGGAATAATAGTACTGTTTAATTCTCACACATCTTACGAAACCAGCCGGCCGAAGCTCACAAAGGTCAGATAGCTCCTCTGCCTAACAGCTATGCACCTTCACGCTCCAGGCTGCTCTCTTAACCTCTGCCCTGTAATCCCTACCTTACTCAAAAATGTTTAATAAGAATTGGCTCCAAAAAAACAAAACAAAACTTGACTCATGTCAAGCAAAAACAAATCATTTGAACAACAACAAAAATCAAATTTTCCAAAAAAATAATAAAATGCAGTTCTTTTTTTCTTTTCTTTCTTCTTTTCATAGGGTCTTGCTATGTTGCCTTGGCTGGTCTTGCTTAGACCCCAGAACTCAAATGATCCTTCTGCCTCAGCCTCCCAAATAACCAAAACTATGTACAACCGTGCCCAACCGTTTGCTGTGTTTCCTGGACTTCCCCTTGCTCTCATCTGTCGATGCTGTCACACTCTAGCCCGGGTGATTTATAAGCAGTAGACATTGATCTCTCACCATTCTGGGGGCTAGGAAGCTGTGGGCTCAATGACTGCAAAGGCTTCTACCTCCTTCATGCTGCACCCTCACATTGCACAAGACTGAAACCAAACCGGAAGGCGTCAGTTGCACTCTAAATCTCATAAAATCCTTAATCTCAGCCAGGCATGGGGGTACATGCTTGTGATCTTGGCACTCAGGGAGGAAGAGGCAGGTAAGTTTGAGGCCAGCCTGCTCTAAAAATGAAGTCCAGGACAGCCAAGGCTAGACAGAGAATCCCTGTCTTGAAAACCAAAAATGAAATTAAAAAAATAAAATATAATAAAAATCCTTAATCTTGTGCTAAGGGAAGGGCCCTCAAGACCTGGTGACACCCCTGCAGGTCCTATCTATTGATGCTATTACATTGCAGAGTAAGTTAGGGGACACAGACCACAGCACTCTTGGTGAGACAGCAAAACCAGACAATTCAGAAATGCATTTCAACAGCTGAAAGGGATTTTTTTTTTTTTGCTGGGGATGGAGGATGGGGAGGGTATTTGGAATAATGCCTATAAATCACACCCATACACTCCTCTCCCTAAGAGCTACAAGCAAGTCCCTTTACAAAGAAATTTCCTTAAAAACTAATTTTTGGGGAAGGGGGGATTTTAGGTGAAGCTAATTTTTTTTTTTTTAAATCTATGATCACAATCCAAACAATTTAAAATGCAAAGTTGGAGAAAGAAATGGAAACGAATGTGGAGGCCAGTTCTGAGCGCACAAAAGGGAGTGGAAAAATTCTTTCCTATTATGCTGAGCACATTCCTCTCCTAAAACATAAGCTCACAGCTGAACCAGTATTATAACATAATAGGCGCGTTTTTTATCCAGGGTGGCTGGACAATGGGTCCACCTACTTCTTTTTTTCAGCACCGCGGGTTGAATGTAGGGCCTGCTCCCCCCTGCTCTGAGAGTGCTGCACCACTGAGCTGCAAATTCGGCCCTCTTCCGTTCTTAATTGAAAATGAGATATAATTGAGTTGCTTACGCTGCCCTTGACTTTACCCTCCAGCCAAGACAGGCTATGAACCTTAGCTATGGCTTACCCCAGCCTCCCAAGCAGCTGGAATTACAGGTGTGAATCATCTACCTTGCCTACCTACTTAATTTCAGTTTGGGGCTGAGTTACCAGATACACTACTCAAGACTCCATTTTTAGAGATCACCCGAATGCCTAACTAATTTGGGCTTATTTTAATCCTTCTTTAATTCAGAAGCACACAGGTGAGGTTTTGTTTGTTTGACCTTCTGACTTGTTACTGGCAGATGTCTGTTTCCTGGCGGTAAAATGCATCTGATGCTGGAAATCAAAGCCTGAGCTGGGCTGTAGCTCAGCAATAAACACAGAGCCTGGATTCAAGGCCCAGCGGTGCATACAATGAGAGATAGTCAGGCATGCCGATAATGCTAGAGTTCCGGGGTTAGCGGCTGGAAGGTCAGAAGTGCAGGCTCATCCTCAACTAGTTAGGGAGTTCAAGACCAGCCTGAGATATATATATATATATATATATATATATATATATATATATATATATACTGTCTCACAAACAAGGATAAGAGAGGGGCAGTGTGTTCTTTACCATTCAAAATCCTACAGCTCAGGGTGAGGGCCCCTTGGGCTGTGTTTCAGGGTGGCAGAGGGCACCACTGACAGGAACATGAGCACAAGGTGAGACCATCCGCTGACACTGGAGCAGGGAGCCACCAGTCTTTCTCTAAGAACCCATTCTTGTGCAAGCTAACTAAGGTCCTAAGAGAACTGCATTAATCCTCTCCAAGGGCCATGCACTAAGGACCCAACCTAACCACCTCCCATTAGGCCGTGTGTGTGTGTGTGTGTGTGTGTGTGTGTGTGTGTAAAAGGTCAGAAGTCAACCTCAGATGTCACCTCTGTTACTTTCGGCTAATTGGTCTATCCCTTCACCTCCCCGGTGCTAGGATGACAAGTGTGTATCACCACAGCCGGCTTTTTTAGGTTGGTTCTGCAGTTCTCATGCTCTTCCAGGAAGCACCTTACTTACCTAAACCCTACCTCTTAAAGGTTCTACTAACTCAACACCACAATAGAGACCAAGCCTCTGGCACAGGAACTTTGGGAGCATACCATCCTACCCCTCACTCACTGCCTTCAGCTACTTCCTTTTCCTGCTCATCTTCAAGCTCATCTTCTCCCAGGGATGCACCCTCCTTTATCTTATCAGTATTCACAGCTCCACTGAACAGCCCCAGACTCTACCCCTTTGTGCACAGGCCCCGGGCCTTTAGCACAGAGTTGTTTTGCCAGGTTCTATACCCTGCTGCCTCCTAGACTGGAAGCTCCAAAAGATCTTACCCATCCCATTTCCTAAGTATCTCCAGAGCCTAAACATCTCTGGTACAGGGTTGGCACTCAACAGATAATAACTGAAATCAATGAAATAGATCCACCAGATGATCAGACAATGTAAACTGTGTTTCGTTTTCTTACTATGTTCATTTATTACACATTACAAGGTATTGGGGGCCACATGTACAGTTAAGAGGTAGAGATAACACTGTGTAACAAAGGGAAGGCCTAGGGTTCAATCTCAAGAACTGTCAAAAAATTAAAATTAAAAAATATATATATATTTTCCCAGGACCAGGAGTCTGAGGTCACTCTCAGCTACACTGTCCATCCTGGGCTACATGAGCACTTGACTCAAATAACCAGACCAGATCTCCGTTTGAGAGCAGACGAGATTTGTGAACCAGGCCACACTGGACACTAAACACTGCAGCTCCGTGTAGAGGAAGAGAAGAGCTTTTGCAAGCTGTTCGCAGAAACAAGGCAAAGAGAACATCTCATTGGTTAAATCAGAAAGTCCTACTAAGAGGTTAGCTGGTGGTTACTGGTGGGCTAAGCTGAAGTTTATTTGCACTCCTGAGGAAGTTTCTTTTTATCAGCCTCCCGATTCCTTATTGTCATAGTTGTTGTCTTGCTGAGGGGAAACCCAGGGCTTTGTACACGCTAGACAGAGCTCCTACCAGAGTTCAGCTCCTAGCACCCAGCTCATTTTTCTAACAAGATAAATATTTAGCGGTGGTCACCTTGTGTGAAGTGTGGGAGAGGCACGCTGTTGGGCAGAGTGGTTCCTGCCTTCTTGAAATTTATAATCCAATGGGAAGGAGGACAAAAACCTGGGTTAGGCTTCCCACATGAACGCTTTAAATATTGAAGCGATACAAGCATCCTCATCACAAAAAGGTAAATGTGTGTGTGTGTGTGTGTGTGTGTGTGTGTGTGTGTGTGTGTGTGTATGCGTGCGTGTATATTGGAGATACAACTAAAGATAATTATTTTAAGAAACAGGTGCCCGGCAACTTTGAACAGACTGGGAGCTTCTCCCTTCCTCCACACTGAAGGAGTTGTGTTTCAGAAAGGTGTTCTGGCTTTCATATTTCAGAGTAAACAAGTTTACAGAGGAATTAAACTGCATTAGTATTCTGATCCCTTCTTAAATCAAATTAGCTAAGGTTTTTGGTAGGCGATAACAGGGACTGGAATGCGGCGCTGGAATGCAGACCATTGCTTTACTTCAGAAAGGTTGCTTGGCTGAGATCCTTGGTATTCTTCCTAGTCTTTATAGGCAGGAGCCTTTAGGTTACAGCCTCATCAAACCCAGGTACATAAATGAGCATATAGAAGCCAAAATGAGATGGGGAAGGAGAAGGTTGAAGGCCCAGAGATTGTCATCCTCATTGCCTGAAAATAGTCAATGCATCAGAATCTTCCCAAAAACCACACGGGGCTGGGCAGTGGTGGCCCACGCCTTTAATCCCCTCACTCCTGGGCAGAGGCAGGAGGATCTCTGAGTCCAAGGCCAATCTGACCTACAGAGTGAGTTCCAGGGCTATGCAGAGAAACCCTGTCTAGAAAACCCTAAACCAAACCAAAAACTCATGCCGTACATGAGTACACCGTACTCAAAACCACCTCGAAAGCCTCCAGAAAGGTTTAAATCCCAGACCGCGTAGCCCTGTGCTCTTGCTTAACTCATTCTCCAGGCTGCTAAATCCAGGCAGCCACCTTTGACTCGAATGACAACCAGTAGAATTAGTGGAGTATCGCCTATGGTTTCAAGAAGGGATACAACTGAAAAGGGATTGGCAAGAAGGTGGGAGAAGGGGAGCGTCATCCAGAGGAAAGGAAAATGAAGGAACCCAGGAAGGAGACCCAGAGGGAGAGTGGGTGCGTGAGAGGAGTAGCTAGTCCTCCCTTCAGGGTTCTCAGAATTAACAGGTCCCCACCCACATGGTCCCAGCCTCCTTGCACTCACCTACTGCCACCTGGTTCCTCTGCAGTCCTCAGCCCAGCCGGCTTCCTCTCAAGATCCTGACCTTTCCTGCCGTCCCCAGGTCTTCTGCTGTAGTCAGATTAGCCTTGGACTCTCTGCAATCCTCCTGTCCTTGCCCCCTTCTCTAGTGCTGGGATTACAGGTGTGAGTGGCTGTGCCAACCAAGGGCTTCCTTTCCTGTAGGACTCATGGCCTCGTGGCTCCTCAGTGAGAAAAACTGTGCTCAAAACATTCTGTTCTGTGCCATTGACCCTGTCTTGTTACTTAACAGTTTTCTTCTTTCTGAGTTTATTTTTTGTGACTTCACTTGTTTTCAGTTTTAGTTGTTTTTCTTATCTCTTTCTCCAAATCTGAGTAGTCCTAGAATTTAGCTTTCACTTTTTGTCTTCTTTACATAACCCAATTGAGGGAATTCTTGATTATGGTGATGTAATACAGTGTGACAAAAAAAAGAAAAAAAAATTTTTAAATCACTCGCACAGATAAAACACAAGTTTAAAGAATCAGGGGGAACACCCAAACCCACATACAAAAACTTCATGGAGTTGGGGGCAAGAGGATCAGAGTTCAAAGTCATCCTCACCTATCTACTGAACTCTCTTATGTTCCCTGTCGCCCATCAGTTCCAACACATTGTGAATGGTCCGCTGGGACCAAAGGTGTACAAACATCTCTTTAAGATGTTTTCAACTATTGCTGTGTGTGTGTGTGTGTGTGTGTGTGTGTGTGTGTGTGTGTGTGTGTCAAAATCCAAAGTGAAACAGCTGGATAATTTGCTAACTCTATTTTTAGTTTTTGAGCTACCCTGAAAACGTAAATCTTCTAGAGATGAATCTAGAAAGGGAACACCGTGGCAAGGCACACTCAGAGCCTGGGTTTCCAGCTGTTTCGGGTGATGAGCCATCAGTCTGTCAAGCAGTTGCTCCTGATTGGCTGTTAGAGAGAAGGGAAGTCGGTATTCTGGGGGACTCCCTTAGAAGGCAGCTCCAGATTTTGGGGTGGTGGGAAGCGGCTAAAGCTTAAGCAAGTTTAGGAGAATTCTGGAGGAAAACTGTGGAAAAAGGATGAATGGAAGTATAGGGCAGTGGGGCGTTTTGTTTGGCTAGTTTTGGTTTCTTAAGACAGGAGCTCATACAGCCCCAGGTTGGCCTTGAACTCACTAAGTAGCTAAGGGTGACCTTGAACTTCGATCCTCTTGCCTCGGAGTTCTAGGGTTATAGACATGTACCTTTGTGCCTAGAATGGGAGTACAGGACTCTGAAGAGACTGTAGAAGTGGGGTGTCTTCTCAGGCCCTCTCGGAGGAGCCTGCACAGTGGATGTCAACTTCCTGCTGGCCAGCTCTTGTGGGTTCTGTGTGGTTAGCTTGTTGGAGGATCTGGCACACACTTTTGTAAATGTGCCACGGGCTGCCTGTGGAGAGTGTAGTCATCCTCCTCTGTGGTTTCACTGTCCCTGGTGCCAGCAGTGAACCATGATCTGACAATGGTGAAAGGAAAATTCCAACGACAAGTAATTAATTCATAACTCTGATTTTGTTCTCATGTAGCCCTAGCTGAACTCAGGCTCGCTATGTAGCCAAGGCTGGCCTTAGACGCTTGGTCCTCCCGCCTCTACCTCCTTAGTGCTGGGATTAGCTGTATGGGAAGCTACCCTGGCAAGGCCTAGGCTTTTAGCTGCACAGGCTGAGTAGCATGGTGACCTACTCCTGTTGTGTTTCATGCCACCGGCCATGTAACTCATCCCTTTGTTCAGAGTATCTACATTGAATAAGCTGGCTGTCAGAGTTGCCTCCAATTGCCAGCTCTACATAGCTGGACAGCACTGCCTGAGGCATTTTCTTGGTTGTCAGTAGATGGAGGAGGGCCCAGTCCACGGTGGGCTGTGCCATTCCTGTTCAGGCAGTCCTCCAGTTATATAGGGAAAGCAGCTGAGCAAGCCAGTAAGAGCACTCTTCTACGATGTCTGCTTCAGTTCCCACCTCCAGGTTCTCCCCTGGAGTACCTTCTCCAACTTCCTTCAGTGATGAACAGTTACCCGGAAATAGAAGAATAAATAAACCCTCTCCTCCTCAAAATGCTTTTGTTCAGTGTTCTATGACGGCAATAGGCAAACTAGGATGCTACCTGCCCATCATTTGCTAGTGAGCCTGGTTTTCAGATCAGATACAATATCACAACTGCTGTGCTCAAGTAACCTGTATTTCGCTTCATAACTGCCCGGATGTGCCAGGACTGTACTGAGGTCAGCAATTTCACTATGTCAAAGAGAAGATGGAAAGTGCTTCCTTTCAAAATGTATTATTATTGTTTTAAATCATGCGTGCGTGGATATGCACACGGAAGCGCGGGTCTCCCTGGAGCTGGAGCGATAGGTGGTTGGGAGCTCTCTGAGGTAAATGTTGGTGAGCCAAACTCAGGTCCCCTGGAGTAGGTGCTCTTGGCCACTGAGCCATTTTCAGCCCTGATTTCTTCCTTTAAATATGGATGTCACATCATCACAAAGCATGGTGACTACAGCAGAGGGTAGACGTGGCACAGTTGTACTGAGTTCTCACTCTCTAACTACCGTAGAAATCAAATTTTACCATTGGTATCCATATTGAAGAGAAAACAGTACACGTTATTTCGGGCTCAGTACTAAGCTGGGTTGTAGGCAGCCCTGAGCGTCTTGGAATCCACAAGGCCAGGTTAGGTGGCTGGTCATACCAACAGCATCACCTCAAGTAAAGGGATCAACATTCCTCAAGAAGGACAAAAAGGAGATGAGTCTTCAAGATGATTTAAGCCGGTAACTGCAGGTCACACCTTGTGCCTCTGCTTCCAGCATTGAGGAGGCTGAGGCAGAACTGACTTCATTTTGAGGCTAGTTTGGCCTAGACAGTGAAGATCTGTTTTAAAACAACAACATTCCCAAAATAAAAAGCAAAACAAAACAAAACAAAACACCCCTCCACTCCACCACCACAGACACAAAAGGGATTTCTTAGTATTTCCCTGGTACTTGAACCTGTGCCCCGAGCATGTCTGGAAACCCTGCATCCCCTTTTCCATGGCTTGCCTTGTGCATGCCTGTCACCTGGCTGTTCATCTTTTGGAGTAACCAGTTGTACGTGCGGTTGATCCCTGCACAACAGAGTCGATATTTTAAAGTCCTCAACACCAGGGAGGTTGAGGCAGGAGGATATCTGTGAGCTAGAGGCCATCCTGGACAACATAGGAAGACCTCATGTCAAAAATAAACAAAAACAAAATTAAAAAAAATGAAAAATCGGATATTTTCGTACCATATTCCATAAAGCGTCACTGGTAAGATAATTATTTAAATTCTCCAGGGGTTCGAGCAGTTTTTAGAAAATCATCCTATACCAGGCCTGGTTTAAAGGAATGTGCATGTGGAGGTCAGAGGGCAAGGGCCCCAGCTGCCATTTATCTTGGTCTCTCATTGGCCTGGCTCTCAGTAATTTGGCTGGGCTGCCTGGCCAG
Organism: Psammomys obesus; assembly: GCF_907164565.1. Taxonomy (NCBI): domain Eukaryota; kingdom Metazoa; phylum Chordata; class Mammalia; order Rodentia; family Muridae; genus Psammomys; species Psammomys obesus. The sequence continues at coordinate 9,322,315 of NW_026596095.1, forward strand.
TGAGTCCCGAAGATTATAAGCACTACACCTCACCCACATTTTGCGTTTTTTTTTTTTTTTTAAAAAGGTGAGATCTGGGATTCGAACTCGGATCCTTGTGCTTCGTGCACATTATCAACTGAGCTATCTCCCCAGCCTGGAAGAATACTTTCCAAAACAAAAAAACAAACTTCATTGACAGCCTTCCAGAGCCTGTTTTCAGTTCATGGGGATTTGGAAATGTAGTTACACTGTTTAAGTGGGCTCAATTCAGTTCAAAGTGTTCTTCACATTAAAACAATACAAAACTCAGTGGCAATGCTTAAGATTTTCAGGCCCTTCCTGAAAAATCTAACTTTCTTGTTAGAACTTGGTCAGGATTTTCTGAGTTTATTTTGACAATAAGTGAAAGACATACTGTAAAAAGAAAATAGATGGCTGGGCGTGGTGATTCATGTCTATGATGCCAGTATTCTGGAGGCTGAGGCAGGAGAATTGCCATGAGTTGGAGGCCAGTGTGGGCTACACAGCAAGACACTGTCCCTTAAAAATAAATAAATTAATTAAAGAAAAGAAAGATCCAGGCATGCTAATGCCTGCCTTTAACCCCAAGCAGAAGCAGGCAGATTTCCATGAATTCAAAGCCAGCCTGCTTGACATACTGCAATGGTTCTCAACCTCCGTAATGCTGCAGCCCTTTAATACAGGTCACGTTGTGGTGAGCCCAACCGTAAGATGACTTCATTGCTACTGGTATAAACTGTAATGTAGCTACCTGAGATGAAGGAGATCTGAGATGTGACTTCCAAAGGGGGCTTGGCCCACAGGTTGAGAACCACCGTCATGTTGAGCTGTAGATCAGCCGGGGTGGCTGATATATTTTATAATTTATAATTATATTTATAAAATATAATATAACATATTATATGTTATATTATATAAAATATAATATAACATATTATATTTTATAATATATTTATATATATATATAATGTACACTAGTACATGAGAAGATGCCCAATGTACTTATTAGAAAACCTGAAATTAAAACAAGGAGCTACCATTCCATAGGAACATACTGAGTGCTGGCAAAGGCATAAATGAGCTAAGACTCATGTTTGCTGGTGGGAACATAAAATATCACAATCATTTTAGGAAAAGATATGTTGTTTCTTTAAAATAAACGTTTTGTTTTTTGAGATAGGGTTTCTCTGTGTAGCTTTGGCTGTTCTGGACTCGCTTTGTAGACCAGGCTGGCCTCAAACTCACAGAGATCTGCCTGCCTCTGCCTCCCTGGGTACATCACTGTACCCAGCCAAGAAAAAAAAAAAAAAAAAAACTTTTAAATTACATTTGTGTGTGTGCGTGTGCGTGTGCGTGTGTGTGTGCGCGCGCGCGCCATGCTTGCATGTGGAGGTCAAGGGACAAGTTTTGGGAGGTGGTTCTCTTCTCCCACATTGTGGATTCCAGGGGTCATACACAGGTCATCAGGCCTGGAAGCAACTGTCTCTACTCTCTGAGCCATCTCACTCACTCAGCTGTTTCTTAAAAAGTTAAACACATACCTTTTACCCGCCAGCCACTGTACTTGGAGGTATGGATCTAAGAGAAGTGAAAGCATGTTTATGTTACTGGCATGTTCATGAATGATTGCAGCAGCTTTTTCAGGTGGTCCCTGAGTGAGGCTGCTTTATGATTTCTCAACTTACAGATCTGTAAAAGCGACATGTATCTAGTAGAAACTGAACTTTAAATTCAAATTATATATATATGTATATATATATATATATATATAATTACATATGTGCCCACACACACACACGTGTATATATATATATATATATATATATATACACACACATATACATATATAGACAGAGACAGAGAGACAGAGTGTCTCTACATAGCTCTAACTGCCTAGAACTTGCCATGTGAACCATCTGGCCTTCAATTCACAGAGATCTATCTGCCCGCCTCTGCCTCCCCAGTGCTGGGATGAAATAGGCACACCATCATGTCCAGCCGAAGTACAAAGTCTTACCTTTTCCCAGGTGCTCTAAGGCTTTCTCCTTAGAGCAGCAGCGGGGAATCACAGCTCCAGTCAATCAGTTGGTCAAGAGGGTAAACAATCACTCAGGTGTGGTATCTCACACCTGTAATCCCAGCACCTGAGAGGACACAGGAGGATTGCTGCAAGTTGGAAGCCAGCCTGGACTAGCGTGAGTTCTAGGCTAGTTTAAGTGACAGGGTAAGACCCTGTCAAAAATAAAAAGGAAATGGGATAGAGAGCAAGCCAGAGAACAACTGAAGATGAGCTATAATGCACTGTGTTGCTGAGCTATGTTGTTGCTAGGTGTGGGCTGATCAACACACAGTTGCCTATCCCTGTGCTAAACTATTGAATTATAAAAAGGAACGTGCTAATGGTATGCCCTACTTGTGAGTGAACCTCAAGATTTAACGTTCTGTTTATTTATTTATCTATTTTAAGATTTATGTACTTATTATGTATATGGTGTTCTGCCTGCAGGCCAGAATTAGGAACCAGATCTCATTATAGACAGTTGTGAGCCACCATGTGGTTGCTGGGAATTGAACTCAGGACCTTTGGAAGAGCAAGCAGTGCTCTTAACTTCTGAGCCATCTCTCCAGCCCCCTTTTATTCTTCTTAGAGTATGTACGAGACTTATGTATGAGTGTGTGCATGCACTTGACACAGCATGCCTATGGAGGTCAGAGGACAGCTTTGTGGAGTTCCTTCTATGTTTACATGGGTTGTCCAGGGATTGAATTCAGGCTGTAAGGCTTGATTGGCAAGAGCTTTACTTACTGAGCCATCTTGCTCCTCATCAAGTTAATTTTGTTAAGTTAAAGAAGCCCTGTGGGTGATGGCTATAGCCATTCTCTGGTTGTGATATGTTTTATGGAGAAGGGGTGTGTGTGTGTGTGTGTGTGTGACACTGCATTTTATCTGCTGTTCATGGCTTATAAGCTGTGTCTCAATAACACAATTACTCTCAATTTTCATTTTTTTTCAAATCTCATTTTACTTGCTTTGTATGTGTATGTGTACGTGTGCCACATCTTTCAAAAGGAGGTCAGAGGATAACTTGATAGAGTTGGCTCTCTTCTTCCTCCATGTGGGTCCCCTGGAAATCAAACTCAGGCCATCGGGGTATGCAGCAGGCACATTTACTCACTGAGCTATCTCTCTGGCTCAGTTATTCCCAATTCTAGATGTGTTTTGCACTCCTCCTCCTCCTCTCTTTCCTTCTTTAGGAAGCAGGGCCCCACTGTGTAGCCCTGGGTGGTCTTGAACTCACAGAGATCCACCTGCCTCTACCTCCTGAGCACTGGGACTGAAGGAGCGCTTTGCCATACCTGCCTCCACAGACAGAGTTCTTAAACACAGCATTACTTATTCCTGGCAGTGAGCTGTATGAGAAGAGGGACCCATTCAGATCAACAGTACCTTAGTATTGGGTGGCAGTGCCGAGGACATCATGTACTTCAGAGAGTATAATAGTTGACTAAAGGAACGTAGCAAATGTTAACGTTCATTTTGAAGCCACACAAGGGGACAGGAGCATCAGGTAGGTCCCCATAGTTGTGACTGCTCCTACTGTCCATCGGGGGTATCATTTCACCTCTGTAATCCTTAACAGTAACTTGTTAAACACTAGAAGCCACGCCTTTGCCGACGAAACTGAATAAAACTCCCAAGCGTTCTACCAAGTATGATTTAAGAGATTAAAGTGGCATTGACCTCAATGTTTTTACCCACTGTGGCCAAACAGAGGCCCTGAGGCTTGGGGTTCTACAGGAGAGCTGAGGCTCACAGCTGTAATTTCTACTCCGTATCTGGATCAAGTATTGGTTCTAAAAAGTGTGTTTGGTCTTGTGGATGACCCAGGGCCACTATCACCAGACTGGAAAAACAGCCCCAACTGCTGGTTCCATCAGTTTCGTCATCTTTCTGTGGAAAGAATGCCCTAATTATTTTGAGTACCTGCAGAATCAACCAGGAACTCATGAGAAGTCATTTCATGTTCCTGCCCATTCCATTCGTCCCTGTCCCATCACAGTGTGCCTTACGGAGTAGATAACAAATTCAGCCCGACAGTGGTGGCGCATGCCTTTGATCCCAGCGCTTCGGAGGCAGAGGCAGGCGGATCTCTGTGAGTATGAGGCCAGCCTTTTCTACAGGATAAGCCAGGGCTACACAGAGAAACCCTGTCTCAGAAAAAAAAAATCTTTCAGCTAATAGAAACTGTGTGCTTTTTTTTTTTTTTTTTTTTTCTCTGTAGCTCAGGCTGGCCTCCAATTCAAACATGTGGGCTGGGATCGAAAGCTTGGGACACTGTGCTACACTTCATTTCTATCCCAGAAAGGTTCAATTTGGGCTCCTCTTTTCATGCAGGCAGCCGCCCCCGGTTCTGTGGTCTCTCCTGGAATGTCAGCTTGCATTTGGGGAAATAAAACTCATATTAGGACTCAGAGGACTACAACCTGTCCCAAGTGTGCCCCGCAACACCAAGGCAAGAGGTGACGCTCTGGAGGTGTGTTCGTGGTCATACTAGGAATCTCCAAGTTGCAGCCTTCAAGCCAGGAAAACAGATACGAAATCTACCTAGTACTTTGGGGTACGTAAATAGGCTAGCCTTTGCAAGACATACAGTCCAGTATAGTCGCAGGAGCACAGGTAAAGACACTGTTCTATTCTCACCTTCCTCTATCACAGTTTGCCTTTAAGATTAGAAGAAAGGAAGGGGATGGAAAAGAATATGGAACGCTCATTCAAGAGACCCCTGATTATAAATCAAACAAAAAAGGCAGGCAGGCTTTGAATGAGGATTCAAGGCGGCCCTTTAATTAAAAGTAAACGAACAAGCAAAAACTAGGCAGAGCAACAACCACCTGGATAGACTTCTGGGCTGGCTGAACTCCCGGTGAAAATGTTTGCAGAAGGCAACTGGTGCGAATCCAGAAAGGGACCCGAAAAGCCCCGGGGTTTGCCACACTTTCCCAGTTTCTTTTGCACTGCATTTTAAAGTTTAGACAGTGAGCAGGAATTTGGCAAAGAAACTTGACCAAGGCAGAGATCAGGCCCACAGGTGCGGCAGCTGCGTGGGGAGAGGACCCGGCAGGTGTAGACACAGGCCTCCCTGTGCCTGGCACGTGGGCTCAAGAGGCTGCTCCCGGGGTTTCCAGCGCAGCATCTGGGCGCGCTGTGGCCAGGGAAGGGGCGGATGGAGTGGCCGGTGAGCGGCGGGCCAGCTCCGGGAGCTTCCTGTCTCCTCCACCGTCGGAGCGCCAGGGATGCCTGGGAGCTGATGAGAACCGCAGCGGCTGGGAAGCCCCCAAGGCGCCGGGGCGGGGCAGCCGCAGCCCGCGGACTAGCCGGGAGGAGGGGCACAGAGGTCCTCGGTGGCGTGAGGGCGGGGCCGAGGGGGCTGGGATCCGGGGAAGGGAGTGCCGCGCCCGCCGCGCTGCCATTGGCCGGGGACACCCGGAGCAGGCGGTGGGGAGGAGGCGGCGCGCCATTGGTCGGGCTCACCGGCCAATCCCTGGAGGCCTGGAGGTTGGGGAGGGGACCGGGCTGGGGGCAGAGCACGCCGAGCCGCGGAGCGGGCAGCTAGCGAGGCAGCCGCCTCCACTCCAGAGCGCCCCCGAGCCTCCGCGGCACTCGAGTCTCACCAGACGTCGAGGCATCCACCGCGTCCATCCACCGCGTCTTCTGCTCCTCTCGCGCCGCGCCGAGGAGCGAGCCCCGTGCATCTCCCGCGCGGCCGCCGCTGGGGCTAGGAGCAGGGACCCCGAGGGCGACCGATCCCCCGCGCCCGAGCGCAGCCCCTTCCCATCGTCCGAACAGCCATGACCCACTTCAACAAGGGCCCTTCCTACGGGCTCTCCGCCGAGGTCAAGAACAAGGTATGCGCGCGGACGGGCTGATGGGGGTGGGTGGGAGGTCCTGCGGCGGGGGAGGGGAAGGGCTGCGAGGCGGCGGCGGAGGGACGTCGAGGCTGCCGGAGAGATGCGCGCTCCCCGGCCGGCCGGCGGAGCGCTCCCGCACGCGCCGGCCCCGGCTTTGTTCCCGCGGGCGGTGGGTTCCCGGACGCCCGGAGTCCCGCAGCGTCGCCGGGCCGGCTCCCAGGCCGGCTCCCTCCGGGCAGGGGGCGCTCCTGAGTGGGTCTGTGGCCCTTAGGCGGGGCCCCGCCTCGCGCCTGGGACTCCGGGAGTTGCCGCCCCCGCCATCCGCCGAGGACCCGGGCTGCCGTGGGACCCCGCGTCTCCCCCCATCCCGGCCCCCTCCTCCCACAAGCAGAAGTTTGGGCGGTTACGTAGCCAAACCGGGCCCCTCATTGTTCCTCTCCTCCTCCGTGGGAGGGGACGCGGAGTGTCCCGCCGACCCCTGGGACCCGCGGGCGGAAAAGGGAGCCCGTCGGTGGTGGCTTGATGCAATCGCCGCTGCTGCGGGAAACGCAGACAAAGCCTGAACGCGCAGCCTGGGGGTCGGATCGGCTCTAGGTGGGAGACTTAGAAACGCGATGCTGAGAAGTTTGCAGCACGTTGAATTGTCGCTGTATCCCGGCGGGGTCGCTTTTGTTCGGGTTTTTTTTTTTTTCTTTTTTTTTTTTTCTTTTTTGCCGTGGCGGGCTTGTGTTCTCGAAGTGATTGGAATCTGGCGACGCAGCCCTGCCGAGGTCTCCTCTCAAGAACGCATCGGGGTTTATCTCTCGGACTTTTGGCCTGGGAAAGGGATGAGAGGCGTCCCCCTCCCCAAATCCTCTCTTTCCTTCCTCCCGGCCTGCATTCCAAGTCCATGACATCAGGGGTTTCGGGGAGGGGGGTGACCAGCCAATCGGCGTGGAACTGCGCACAGACCGCTCATTGTCTCCTTTTTGCTGTTCCGGCCAAAGCGCCACAAAGGAGGGCTGCTGTGGTTTAATTCCCATTAACCTCCCGGGAGCCAAAGCATGTCAGGATTGTCACCGCGCTGTCCCACCTCTGGTAGAATACATTGGCATCGTCAGGGCCGTTACCGTCCTGGATCTACGTGTGTCCACGGTGTGAAGGGAATTACTTGTTAGTAATGAAGCGCGCTGTTGTCAGACCCGAGCGAGAGTGTTGCTCTCTCCCGCTGTTGCATCTAGCGCACCGTGTGCCTTGTACGTCTAGAAGGTTCCAAACAGTATTTGAAGCAAGGGGTTAATTTTCTAAATTGCGATGTTCTAAAACTGTAATCTTTAGGGTTTTTAACCTTTTCGAATGTTTTGTCTGTATGGAAGTTTTCCCAAAGAGGCAGGAAGTTTGTTTGGACTACTCACCAACTGAAAACTTCGTTGGAAAATAGCGGTCCTTCCAATTTTATAGCTCTAGCTTTAGGAAGCCGAGGGCGTTGGCGGGTGAGCTTGGCACGCCGAATTGTAATTCCCTCTGGGACTCTGGCGCCCGCTGAGTCCCTTTACCTTTGCATTGTAAATGAGGGACTGGTGACTTTGGCAGCCCCACCAGTGACTTGACTTTTCCTGGTTCTTGCTATCCAAGCTGCCTTTCTTTTTGCTGACTGGCCTAATAGCTTCCTCCTCCCCTTGTCGTTCTAACGGAGCCAACAACCCCAGGAAGCAGAAACTCAGGCTAGATCAGTATTGCTCTAAGTGTTGGAAACAGTAACTCCCCCCAGTTCCCTCCCCCTTTTTCCCCCCTTTTTAGAACCTTTGGAAAGTTATAAAGGCTGTAGGGATTAAACACCAAGTCCATTTAAAAAAAAAAAAAACACTTTCATTTATGTAGGGCTGTCATACAGGACCCTTTCATAAAAATCCTTTTGATCTCAGCAGAAGAGGTGCAGTGTGAGGTGGGGCGCCCCACTGGGATTCCAGCAGCCTTTTCTGATTAGGATGCTGAGCTCAGGAAGGGTACGATTGGCCCGAGGTCGCAGAAGAAACTTGGAGTATTCTAAGAATTTCAAGCGGTGTCTTAGTTTAAGTTCTTAGATATGTTCAGCCATGGGACACTGTTGTCTGCCCTTATTTTTGTCATCCACCTGTTACCGCTTGCCATTGTAGTTATTCCTGCAATGGTATTTATCATCTGTTCTGGACTCAGAAACCATATCTGCGTGCTTGAAGGAGGTGTTGGTTTTTGACTGAGGCTGTCAGACTGTTGGATAAAGCATGGACATGTGAAAACTGGAACTTGACATTCCATTTTTACACTCGCCTCTGCTCGCCCCGTATTGTTTAATTTATGAGTTAGTTAAATACAAGAATTTTGTTTATTATTTTTTGTGTATGGGTGTTTTGTCTGCATGTATGTCTGTGAAGGTGCCTATAGTGCCTCTGGAGGCCAGAAGAGGGCTTTGGATCCTCTGTAACTGGGGTTACAGATGTTTGTGAGCCTGGGGGTGGAGCCCAGGTTCTCTGCAAGCACAACCAATACTCTTAAGCATTGAACGTTAGCTTCAGCCCCATGAATTTTGTTTTTTAAAACATCATTTAATGTCTTGGGAGGGAGTGTGGAATGAAGTTTTGAGTTCAGCAGTTGTAAATCCTAGGTCCCCCTGGGCCAGTTCCTGCCTTGGTTGATGTAGGTGTATCCTTTGACATCTCTCTGTTGATTTATGAAATGGAAGGAAATGCTGTCATCCCTGAAATACTGCCTCGTGGAGGAGTGTCCGCTTGTATCGTTGCTCAGTGACTGTCATGGGTGTCAGCTTGGAAGAGGGACTTGCTCGCTGGTTTTTAGAATTTGAGTTGTCTGTCCTGCTCTTGTCAGGATTCACTTAGTGGTGAAAGCAGTCCACCAATGAGTTAAAGATGTCTTTGATCTTAAACACTTTGAATCATTAAAATTCCAGGACGACGTCTTCGAAAATAACATTTATTTGGTAAGATGCCAATACATAGCAGAACATACAAACTTTTAAAGAAGTTGGACACGAAAACGTGTCCAGGCTCCAGTCGTCACTGTAGACAGTGCTTCTGCCTTTTTTTTTTTTGAGGGTCTCATGGAACTGAGGTGGGTCTTGAATTCACTTGCTAAGAATGATCCTGAATTCCTCCTACTCCTGCCTCACCTCCCAGTTGAGTGCTGGGATTACAGACATGCACAGACCATACCTAGCCTGTCTTTAACAACAAAAGAAAGAAACAGAGTAAAAGGACCGGTACCTGTGATCCACATAGAATCTAGATGAGGCCCTGGAAGACTTGGGAGTGGGATAGATGGACCCTTAAAGGAGGACGGATCATCTCATAAGTGATGCTGTCCTGTGGGGTCTCACAGGTTGAACAGGCTGTGTGGGGACTAAAAGGAAAAACAAAACAAAACTGAAAATGCAATAAAACCAACAGATCCTCTAAGGAAGGGCAACGTTTCCTGGCAGTTGGGTCTAAACAAAATGTTGGAGCCAGTAAAGCTGGCTTAGGGCGGATGTTGCCAGGGACCTTAGCGCTCTCAGGGTAGTGGAGGAAATAAGCTGGAGTGGGAAGGGTGTGGTGTCCCCACTCCCAGGGGTTTTTACCTCCCTGGTTTTCCTGGTGGGGGCTGAATGGGATTGGGGTGGATGTCACAGCCTTCCAGAAAGTTGGCTTTCAGCAAACTGGCTACTTGGAGAATCTTCCGGTTGTCCAGTGGTATTCCCAAACATCTAAAAGCCACTTTGGAAGACTTGCTACTAGAATTTTAAGTCACTTAAAAGTAAATTAAACAGTCGTATAGTAAAATGAGGACCAGGACCCATGGCATCCTTGCTTGCAGCTGTGTGTCCCGTGCCCTTTGAACGAACAGCTGCTTCTCAGGGCGGGTTGGATTAAGAGTTTTTCCCAGGTGACTCTAGCATACTAAATTATCACTGGTCCAGGATTGATGATGCCTTCTCTAATCTAGAGGATTTAATCTAGAGGGAGGAAGAGACAGGTGGATTTCCTCAAGTTTGCCTAGCTAGGGCTATGCAGTGAGACCCTGTTTCCAAGAAAAAAAGGGTAATAATAACAAATTGCTTAAGGTAACATACCAGAATTACTGTAAAAATATGTACCTGGGTTTAGCTCTTTTTAGTACTGAAGTTAAAATCAATTTCTGATTAAAAACTTATCATTTGTCTCTTCCTATCTGAGATAAAGATCTAGGTCTTATTCAGGGGTAGATCTCAAGGTCTGTATTAGGTTGTGGTTTGGAGCTTTGGAGCATAATGTAAGAGTTGCTGTGTAATTAAGTAAAACCCTGTTACAGGAAATGGAAGAAGCTGGGCATGGGTGGCCCCGCCTTTAATCCCAGCACTTGGGAGGCAGAGGCAGGTGAATCTCTGTGAGTTCGAGGACAGCCTGGTCTGGAAAGTGAGTCCAGGACAGCCAGGGCCCTGTTACACGGAGAAACCCTGTCTTGGGGGTAGGGGGGGAGGAAGAAATGGACAAAATGGTGGTGATCACATATCTTTAATCCTAGCACTTGGGAGGAAGAGACAGGCTAATCTCTGAGTTCAAGGTCATCATGAAACGCAAGTTCCAGGACAGCCAGGGCTACACAAAGAAACCTTGTCTTGAAAACACAGGCAAAACAAAACAGAAAAGAAATGTAAACATATCTTGTGAGTTGTGGTAAATTCTTATCAATTTAATGAATTTGTCCACCAGGAATAGATATTGCTGTCTCTAACAGCTGGAAATCAATCCTGCTAAGGAGTTTCCCCTTTATGAGAAGTCTGTTGTGCATGCCTACTGTTTTTGATATTAGATGGCTTTGTTCTGTTGTGTTTGTTGAGACAGGGTCTGACTGTGTAGCCTTGGAACTGGCTATGTAGACTAGGCTGGCCTGGAACTCACTGAGATCCACCTGCCTCTCTGCCTTCTCTGCTTTCTTTAGTGTGTCCTCACACCGGCCGTCCTTGTTTTGTGAAGCAGCTTGTTCTGTGTGTTAATATTACCTTGAAAACTTAACCACTGAAATAATTCCATCTTTGTTGCTGATTTGGGGATTGTCTCCCGGGGAAAACTTTTTCTTGGACTCCCAGTTAGAGAGAAACTGTGGAGGTCTCTCTGAGAAGCCTTCTCCGATGCTAACCTCCCAGAAATGGGACGGAGTAGCCATCCCCCAGGTCAATGTCTTTGCCGTTGCAAGGGACTAATTAGTGCGGTTTGTGTGCCAGCTTGCTTTCCTCTTCTTCACCTCTATCCCCTCATCTTGACCAAAACATAAAGAAGGTGAACATGGCAAGGACGGGGAGAGATGCCGCAGCTACTCTGGAACACCTTCTTGTTTACTGTCCTGTGGCCTTTCACACAGTCTGAGAGCATTATATTGTCAGCTTCTACCTGCAGTTTTAGATCTCAGAAATAGGCTGAACAGTGAAAACATTGTGAGGACTTCCAGTAACTAGAGGGGCGTGTGTGTGTGTGTGTGTGTGTGTGTGTGTGTGTGTGTGTGTGTGTG
>NW_026596095.1:9333736-9350964 GCF_907164565.1 Psammomys obesus
TGTGTGTGTGTGTGTGTGTGTGTGTGTGTGTGTGTGTGTGTGTGTGTCAGGGTTAATGGGCTTCTTTGGTTTGCCTGCATGTAGGTTTAATGAGTTTTTTTTCTCTGCACTCCATTCACTGTATTCATGGGCTAAGATGGCTAATATTATTTGTGACTATATTTTCTCTTTTAAAGCACAGTTGGATGGTTTTGGAGTTCTGGTTTGTTTCACCCTCATTGTATCCATCTTAACTCCCTTTTCAGAATGAGTTGGTGACTGTGGGCAGCTTGTCCTTAGTGTAGGGCAGGTGCCATGTTCTTCTTGACTTTAGCCATATACTGTGTGCATTGGTTCTCTCTGGCTCTAAATTCGTACATGGGCTCTTAACTATTCATGCCTGTCTTCTTATAGCCTCAATTTTTTTTGGTATTTCTGGAAAGGGGGAGTTGTTTGTGGGGATTCAGTTCTTTTTTTTTTTTTCTTCCACACTTAGTTCTTATATTAAGCAATATAAACATATTTTGCAAGTTTTATAAACATGGATTTCTGAGCACCGAGGTAGTACCATCTCTGGTTCCTGTCAGTGAGCAAGTGAAGCTATCGTGAAGAATGGGCGTCCTGTGTTTGAATCCAGTTTCTTTGAGATTTCGATGCGGACTTTGGGCAAGTGACTTAACCTGCTCAATGAAGACATAACACTCAACTTTACAAAGTTGTTGGGAGAAGAAATCTCCCACCCAGATCATTCATTTCAAGCGTTCAAAACAGTGCCTGGAGCCCGAGGTGCGCACAGTACAGATGTCGGCCACTGCTTAGTGTTCAGTTCTGGCTTCTGAGCCGTATTTGTCTTGTAGATATTGATACTGTCTCCAAAAGCTGAGCTTTCATTTGTGTCTGAGGCTTCTGATAGAAAGGAATCGGGACACTAAGCATGCCTACTCTGCTTCCCATTCTCATCAGGAATGTGATGGGTCCCTGGATTTTTGTCCAGAACTCCCTGTAGCATCCTAATGATGCCTTCCCCCAGAAGGTCCAAGTCCTCTGCTCCTTTCTGGCTCAGTTTCCCCTATGAGGTCAGGCAAGAACTTCTCTGTGTATCTTCCTCCTGAGCAGGAACTGGGAAGCTTCAGGGAGTGGCTGTGCCTCTTGTGTGTGTAGATGGGCGGACCATCTACAGTGGGAAAGCCAGAGAACTGGGAGCAAGGATGCAGCGAAAAGAAGCCCCTTTTATTCTCTTCCCCTCAGTTCTGCCTTTTGTAAATCACAGCTCCTCAGCCCTCCTTGCTGCTTACACACAAGCTGAGCCAGTGGGCAGAGTATGAGCTTCATTGTTGCACTTTTCTCCCTCTCTTTCTGCTTCATGTGGGAGGAAATCTGAGAAAAAAATAATTAATACCATGTGTAGCAAGTCTCTCTTACTGTTGGTTAATTTAGACATATGCTTCTATTTAAAAAGCAACAGCAAGCCAGGGGCTGTAGCTCAGCTGGTAGGCTGCTTGCCTAGCATACACAAAGCCCTGGGTTCAATCATAGCACTGCATAAACCCAGCATGGTCACAGGAGCCTGTAATCCTAGCACTTGGGAGGTGCAGGCAGGAGGATCAAGAGTTCAAAGCCATCCTTGGCTGTACGGTGAGTTTGAGGACAGTTTGAGCCACATGAGAGAGCTTGTCTTAAAAGGGGGGATGGGTAGATAATTCAGTGGTAAAGTGTTTGCCTTGAAGACCCAAGTTTGATCCCAAAAATCAATGGGGGGTTTAGAAACAGCTGGGTATGTTAGCATGTTCTTGCAATCCCAGCACTGAGGAAGCAGAGACAGGCAGGTAGATCCCTGGAGCTCACTTGTCCAGCTAGCCTAGCTTACTTAGCAAGTCCCAGGGCCGTGAGAGACCCTGTCTTGGGGGAGGGGTAGATGATGCTTGAGGAATGACACCCAAGTTTTTATCTGTCTTCTACACATATGCATATTCCCTTAAAGGAAAAGCAACAGTCATTTTAGACTTCCTATCAGGTGTAGGAATTGTTTGTACACGAACCTCATTAGCTTGGGTCTATGGTCATTGGCAGCAAAACTGCATCGCTCAGGCTGTTCTGAGCCTGAACATCCGCTGTGGGTTTTCCCTCTGTTTCTGCAGAGAACCTGGATATTGTATTAGGAACTCTCATGCCACTCACCCATGGCCGAATACATCTAGATATGTATCTGGCCAGCTAGGTTTTCATCTCTAGTTTTTTTTCTTCCTCTCCTGGCTCGATCTCTTTTACTCTTTATTTTTCTTCTCTGTGGCCAGTGGCTCTGTTTAAATGTTTTCTTATAGTTGATTTTCTAGTACCTTCCAAAACACTCATGGCAAGAGGCTACTTTCCAGAGAGGCCAGTAGAATAGTTTTCAATCTGAGATGTCTTTGCAAAATATCTATGAACTTTTGAACCATTACTGGCACTGCCCCTTGAGACTGCAGATTCTCCTGGCTGTTGGAAGCAGAGCTGGCAGCAGGTTCTGGTCTACCAGTGTGATAACAGTGACACTGAGGGACAGTGGCTACTGCTGCTTTTCCTCCTTTATCTCCTCCCCTCCCCTTTTTAGAGATGGAGGCATTTTACCGTATTGCTCAGATTAATCTCTTAATTCCTCGGCCCAAGCAGTCCTCTTTCCTCCACTCTCCTCAGTGGCTTGGGATTCCAGGCATATTCCAGCCCTGCCACTTTGAGACGAGCTAGCGATGAGCTAGACAGAGTAGAGGAATGAAAAGGCAAAAGGCAAAGACCCTGAGGCAGACCTGGGTCCAGGTTCCTGCTTGGCACTCAGTCTTTGGAGATGTCCTCTATTATCTTTCTTCCTTGCTGATGAGAACCTCTCCAACTCTTTAATCTTTGTTTGGTGAATGAAATAATTGTGAAGAGTAGGAGTGGTGCCAGAACGTGAGAGCAAAGCAGTGAGAGAACTCTGTATCCCTCTCCCTCATCTTGGTGGCTCGAATCACCCTGAGCATCACTCAGATGTTCCAGAAAATGAACTCTAATCTGCTGTGTGGATTTCCATGATTTGTTCACTCCTTCCATACTGGGAGAATTGCTTTAAAGACGCTTAGGTGGGAAAGTATGTAGCTCTGGACCCAGTATTCAGGTGTATATTAAGTATTAAGCAGTTTTTATTTTTAAAAAATCAGTTAATTCTTCTATCCAATGGTATGAAATAGATAAAAGGTCTTTTTTTTTTTTTTTTTTTTTTAATCAACTGAAATCCAGCACTTGGAAGGTAGAGAAAGGAGGGTCAGGAATTCCAGGCTATCTCTACAGCAACATACTAAGTTCCAAGGCTAACCTGGGATATATGAGACCCTGACTCAAAAAAAAAAAAAAAAAAAAAAAAAGACAATGGGGGCTGGAGAGATGGCTCATCAGTAAAAAATGCTTGCTGTACAGTCAGGAAGTCTGGAGTTCAGATCTTAGTTCCCATGTAACCATCCCTGCTCCAAGGATGGTGGAGACAGGAGAACCTCTAGGCCTTGCTGGTTTCCAGCTTATAAATCCTAAAAGAAATACGGCCAGCCAGACAGCATCCGGACAAAACTGTGTGAGTAGCCTTGCTGAGGTTCAAGCCGCTTGCTTTAGCTCTTTATCATCAGACGCTGAGTCACCAACATCTGTGAACCTGCTTCACTGTTCACCCTTCCAGACTTGGGGACCCAACAGTGGGCAGGGGTGAGGACCCTGCCATCAGAAATTATTTGGTAAGTAGTACTCAGGTGGCATCAGAGTGATCCCATGTTAAATGGCCACCAAGTGGTATCCGGTTAATTAATTGCAGTGATGTGCAGTCAGCGCTCGGTGGCTGTGAGCATCACCTCTGTGGTGTCAGCCAACAATGGACTGAAAATATCCCCCAAAACGTTTGTGTCTCTGTTGAACATGTACACAGACTTCGCCACCTGTTGCCTAAACAGGACAGCACTGCATTTCTATTAGGCAATATAAGTGGTCAAAGGATGATTTTTGACTGTACAGGAGGGGGGCTGATGGTGTCACTTGTTGGTAGAGGCTCTGAGTGCCATCTGCAGTTCTTTCTTTCTTTCTTTTTTTTTTTTTTTTAGTTTTCTTTTTCTTTTAATTTATTTAATTTTATGTGCATCAGCGTGAAGGTGTGTCAGATCCCTGAGAAATGGAGACAGTTGTGAGCCGCCATGTGGGTGCTGGGAATTGAACTGGGGTCCTTTGGAAGTTCTTAACCACTGAGCCATCTCTCCAGCCCTGCCATCTGCAGTTCTACACATAGAGAAAGTCGTGGGAGGATGTGCATAGGTTACCTGCAGGTATTGTTTAAAATAACAGTTTATGCAAGGGGCTGAGCGTTGGATATTGGTGTGTGTGTGGGGGTGCCCTGGAACCGTTCCCCGTGGATAGTGAGGGACAGCTGCTGCATGTGAAGTCTTCCAGTGTCTTGAAGGGAATAGCTGGCGAGGCATAGGAGAAGGGGGCCATTCAGGGTCTTCCTTCAGCGTTCACAACTCCGGCAGCCCTGCGACACAAGAGCCAGTAAGGATCTCCTGCTTGCAGCAGAGGAAGCTTGGTGCGAGCGGTGATGGCCCAGCACGTTCTAGCCCTTCTCTTCGTTAGTCAGTCCTAGGCTAAAGCATAGGTGTCAAGGGGCAAAGAAGAAAGGTACTGAGCCTGGAGAGGGCAGGCCAGGGTGAGGAGCTCCAGTGACAGGGTCCTTTCACAAGAGAGAGGACAGTGGGGGAGGTCTAGGAAGGCTGGTCTGGTATAGGAGGAGGGCTGGAAACAGGCCCTCGATTGGGCTGCTGAACACTTACTGGTAACTTTTTGAGAGAATGTCCTCAGTGGAAAGTCTCCCCCCCACCCCCACCCCCCGGGGAGGTAGGAGCACAGGGAGAGAAAGTGGAGAGGGCTGGACAGACATGAAAGAGAAACGGGTCAGTGCTTGAGGCCGGCATCAGGTTCACTCAATGGTTTGCTTGTTTCAGTCTTGCTGGGAGTCCGTGCTCATTGGAGGGCTACTGAGGGGAAGCAGTTAGCAGTTGGCAGGGGTGGGAAAAACACAGAAGACCCTAGAACACAGAGGTGATGTGTGCTGGACCTCTCGTTAGTCAGTGGGGTTGCTCTTCTCCTGTGGACTGGGGTGTCACTGGGCTGGCCTGGAGCTCCTGAGCCGGAAGCACACGTAGGCTATGGGAGTGAAGGTGGTCAGGTCTGTGTGTGGAATACACTGCTTTCTGCTGCCTGTGTCAGCAGAGTCCTGCAGGGCCCCTCTGCTCTCTGGCCTCTTGTCCCTCCACCCATTCCTCTGGCCCTTGACCCGGAGGGGATGGGAAGTCGGATTTCCGTTTTGGGTTCTGTGCTTGTGTGTCTGTCAAATCACCTCCCGGAGGCCTTTGTCCCAGGACAGAACGCTGCCTGACAGACACTATAGTTCATGAAGACTGGTTTTGTCCCTCTTGGGTATATCCAAACTGCATGACATTCACATACAATGTGAGTTGTCTTTACCGTGTATAGGGATGTGCTGGGGTCTCATAACCATGTCCCAGCTGTGTTCAAGGGTGTGCGAGTGTGCGTGTGTGCATGTGTGTGTGTGGGGGGAGCGTGTGTGTCTGTTACGGGGGGCAGGCAGGTATGTATATGTGAGTCTGTGTGTAGAAACTTGAGTCTTGTAGTTCTTCCTCTCTTTGTTGTGGTGAATGAGAAGACTGAACTCCAGTGTGCATCTGGCCTGTCTTGAGTGGCGTTTTGTGTAGGTCATATGGCATGCAGGTATGTGACCCTAACCCCAAGGTCTATTGTCTTTCATAGTATCAAAAGAAAAGTGAACTCAGGTCTTCAACTTGGGGTCTCTAGCAAGTCCTTGCACAGCTTGGGTCTGGGAATCCTAACTGGGGCTGATGTGGGAATGAAGAAAGAACAGACAGACATACAGAAAAGCTGGGGTGGCTCTGGGCTCTCTGGAGAAACCCCAGGATCCTGGAAGCTCAGTGTGCTTATTGTATGCAGGTGAGAGGTGGGGGCCACTGCATGCAGCTGAATGGGGAAACAGGCCTACATGGAAATAAAAAAGGAGGCATGGTTATGAAATACAATCGAGAAAGGAACCATCTTGGTCTTGGTGGGATCAATCTCTATAGGGGAGCCGCTCCCAGGCTGTAAACATGGGGTAAGGAAGCTGTGGTGGGTATTTTCTGCACACACACGTCTGCGCTCAGACCGGAAAAAGGCTTCGCCTCTGAGTTTCACCTGGCTAGACCCATGTCAACAGCACAGGCCCACTCAGGAATTCAGTCACCCCATAAAGGTCACTTCCCATGCCATTCCGTGAGACACATGGCAGCTTTCTGTTAAGGGTCAAGTGGGAAATTCCATCCTGTTACTTAATGGAAACTTCATGTCCTCTAATTTGCACGGAGAGAGAACGTAGTGCTTTCTTGCACGTTTGCTACATTGGTGTGATTCCCTAGCCAGCCTGTAACCTGCCTAGTGTTCCAGATCCGTAGCTGGCCGCGTTAGGCTGTCGCTGTCAGGACAGGACTCCATTGTAATAAAGGCACTCATGGTCTGAGGTGACAGAGCTGGGTCCTGAGTGGAGTCCTTCGGTTAGGGCCAACCGAAGTGCTCATATTTGCCTGTCCTGACCATGCCACGGTCCTGAATCTGTACAGAAGCAGAGAGCTAACGCCATCAGTTGCTGTGGGGGATGCGTGTGTGCTAGCTGTGTGAACAGAGAAAATGCAAACTTGAGAGGCAGCCTTGTTGGATTTGTTGCAGCTTCAGCTGGGACTGTCTTTCAGCAAATCTCTACAGATTTCTCAGGTTGACGAGGGAGCCCATTATCAGAGAGAGTCTTCTCCGGCTGGCTTTCTTGCAGGTGGGCTTCCTGCTTACGCTTCATTTATACTAACAAGCCGTTTTTCCATTTGGTTTTTAGTCCATTTCCTTGGGACTTTTTTGGCATTTGTCCTGGGTCTAACCTCCATCCTCCGTGTGCCTTAGAATAAATTGGCTCCCTCTCCTATAAGACTTTCAGCTAATGTTCAGACCACAGCTATCCTCTTTTATAAACTTCTAGTCCTCTTTTAGGGCATGCATAGCCACTCCCGGCTGCCCAGTTTTCATAATAGGCTGGGTACGAAGGATTGAATATTCATTCATTCATTGAGACAGGCTAGCTTCCAACTTGTAACCATAGTCCTCCTGTCTCCCAAGTGCTGAGATTATAAACAGGGGCCACTATGCTTGGCCATATCTGATTTCCATAATCTTTCCACCACCAGATGGATCTTTCTAGACCAATATCAGTTTGTTGTCCTCTTTTAGTATGCATCTGGATCACAGTACTGACACAGATATGCTCTAACCAGCGTACACGTGAAATGATTACCCAACCTTCTGTATTTGATTCTAAACTCTATCTTCTGTTTCAGTCAGGATAATAACTTGATGCTGTGGAAAAGATACCTCTCTGTAGATAAGAGTGTAGACCAGTGGTTTTCAACCTGTGGGCCATGACCTCCCACAAGGGTCACATATCAGATGTTTACATTATGATTTATAACAGTAGCAAAATTACAGTTACGAAGTAGCAATGAAATAAATTTATGGTTGGTGTCACCTGAATTTGAGGAACTGTATTACAGGGTGTGGCCTTAGGAAGGTTGGGAACTGTTCTAGACCATACTTTGGCAGATGGATTTGGCTTTCTGTTAAGCTGGGTGATAGCAGCTGGAGATGGTTTAGTAGTTCACATCCTCCTCTCACGCCTGTTTCTTGTAAGTAATGCTTTCCTTGGGTATCTCCCCAGGCTGTTGTGATTCAGGCAGTAATTATCTCTCTATACAAAGAAGAGAACATTAGTGTAACTCATCAGCTCACGGAGGAAGCGCGCTGTTCTCGACCTTTGGGGCAGGGTTTTAGATGTATCTTGGATAATTTATTTATCGTACAAGAATAAGATCTTTCTGACTCCATGTTTACGTTCTGTAAGCACGCCCTGTGGCTTCTAGATCACTCATTACCTGAGCAGAATGGCTGCTCCTGGCTAACCTTCTTCCAGGCCTACAACAGACAGCGACTATCTCCTTAGCAATCCATCTAGGATTACTAGATTGGCTGATGGAGGAGAAGTGACGCCTGCGATGAGCACAGCAGCATTCAGATACAGGTGTCTTTCCATCCCTGTTAAATCTGAGGCCTTAGGCTGGTGGCGTGATCCTTAGATGAAGGCCACTGTTTGAGGACTGTTTTGTGCCATGCATGAAATTCTGAGCCACAGAGATGAAGTGCTTGTTTTACCTCAAGGAAGGGGACCTGGGCAGATGCTCTTGAACATGATTTCTGCCAGGTGCTTGCCCGCTGTCACCAGAAGTCCCAAATCCTCTCCACCACAGCCATCCTCTCCACCACAGCCATCCTCTCTCATCAGTAATAGAGACTCTTGTTTTAATGGGATGGGGGTAGGAAGTGGACAGACCTGCTTCAGGATTATATTTCATCATCGTTCACCACATGAGATGTTTCTATCCTAATTAATTAAGTGTGGTTTTTGAGTCTTTATGTGTTCTGGGAAGCCAGCCTTCATATTTCTTAGTATCTGTCTGTCTCTCTGTTTCAGGTTGCACTTTCAAAATCTACCTTTAAGTATGTATGTTCTACACCTGAGAATCTAAAGATCATTTTTTTCTAGAAAGAGGCTGAAATGCATTTCCTTCTGCCTGCTGTACTGTTTGGGTTAGGCACTGGATCGGCTTCTCGTGGTATTTTTAAAGCTTTAGGTTCAGTTTCACAGTGTTTTGTACATCATCCAGTCTTCGGGTCGTTGTGTTTCTCTGACTGTTAGAATTTGAATTCTGGCTCGTCTCTGAAAGCTTGGTTGTCTCCCTGTGGGTTGTGGAATATGGAGGAAATGTTAGGAGGTGGGGCTTAGTGAAAGGAAGTGACCTCACTGGGGGGCTTCCCCAGCCTTCTTTTTGAGCAGTTTCTTCAGTCTCATGGTTCCCACCGTGGTGTTCTGGTCCATTACAGGCCCAGGGCGACAGGGCGAAGTAAGCAGCCATGGACTGAAACTATGAGCCAAAATAAACCTGGCTTCAGATATTTTGTCTCAACAGCAGGAAATTAACAGGCTATCTATCTATTGATCTGGAGGTCGGGCTGTACCTCAGAGAACGGACTGGCCTGCCTTTGCTCTGCCCTTAAATTCCACTGTGCTCACCTGCCACAGGTGTGATTGTCCTTGACTTTCAAATTTCCCTACAAGTCTACACCCCAGAATAACTGTTGGAGTCTGTATTACGAACCTAAGATCTTCAGGGCAGGGCCTGCCTTTGCACTGTGCCTCCTAGCCATTTGAGCAGAGCACAGAAAAGAGGACTAAAGAAGAAGCTGAGAGAAGAATCGGGAAAACCTGTGGCAGATGTTGTCTTAGTTGCCATTTTATCGATGTGAAGAGGCACCGTGACCGAGGCAACTCTTATAAAAGAAAGCAGCTGATTGGGGACTTGCTTCTATATAGTGTTAGAGGGCTCGTTCATGATCATCATGGTAGGAAACAGCCTTGGAGCTGGAGCAGTGGGTGATCCTTACGTTCTAATCCACAGGCAACAGGCAGAGAGAGACAGAAGCACAAAAGGCCTGGCTTGGGCTTTTCCCACTCCCAAGTGACACACTCCTCTAGCAAGGCCGCGCCTCCTAATCTTTCTCTCACAGTCCGCCAACTGGGGACTAAGCATTCAAACAAGAGCCTTTGGGGTCTTCCTCATTTAAACCGCCATGGTTACTAACATGAGTGATTTTTAGGTAGATAGTTTGGGGTGATTTAGATGATTCATCATGCCATATATATGGCATTTTCATAGTATTGGGTATGGTAAGCCAAGAGATGATACAGAATATGTGTGGGCTGTGTATAAATGCTATGCTGTTTTATGTAAGGGACTATAGAAGCTAGGGATCTTGGGGTCTGTAGGGGTCCTGAACCAGAGCCCCCCTGTGGGCACAGGGATAACAGTCAAGTGACCCTCACCCTTCAGTAGATTCTCCATCAGGCATTTCTTTGGCCATGCGGTTGAGCCCTCTTCCTTGAGTGTGCTAGCAGCTTCTTGTTGATTGCTTGCTGCTTACACCAAAACAGCACCACAGGATAGCACCGGCTTTGTCACTAGTCCATTGCTGAAATGTCTTTGAAACCTTTTGTCTCCCTGTTGAAGACTTGCAGTGAGACGTCTCTAAAACCAGTGCCAGTTCTTGGCTGCCTCTTAGCAACTGCGGGGCTCTTTATCTGATGTGGTGTCTCTTTCTACTATTAGGAAGTGCAGGCCCTTGGGCCTTGTGGTTTTGAAGAGAATCTTTTTCCTGTGTTGTTTTCTGTTTTATTTGACAGAGGCTAATGCCTACTTTGAGGAAGGGGCTGAGACTGGGAGGGGCGATGAAGAGATACTTATGCTCCAGTTCATCTGGTGTTTTTTTTGTCCTTGTCTGTCATTGTCACTTTAGTCTAATAAACTTTTCCCTAATATCTCCCATCTCTGCCAGATTCAGTACAAAGAAGTAAAACTGTTGTGGGCTAAGCCTTGTAGGGTCCTAAGTTTGTCTAAGATTTTGACCCTCTTTCTGCCCCTTTGCAGGCAGTGTCAGTCCATGCTATGTGTGCTCTGCATACTTACCTAACAATTTTTGTGAACAAATACTGCTATAGAAATCTGAAGTGAGGACTAAAGATGAGCCATACGGGATTGCCCTGCATGTGAAGGAAGAACAACTCCAAATGGGTTCTCTGAGATGCCCAGACCAGAAAGCCAAGGGCTGAGCAGGTATCAGGCTCCACAGAGAGAAGAGAAACACAGGATGAGAGACTGAGAGACTCAGTTTATTCCTCTGAGTTAGGTTCTCAGGGTTGAAGGAAGGAAAGAAGGGTGGATGGATGGACAGTTGTATGTACAGTTGGTGTTCACAGGGAGTAAGGGGAGACTGAGCAAGAGCTGGCAGTGGAGGATAGTCCACCCAGCCAAGCCTGTGAAGTCTCTCTCTTGGTCTTCATTCTTAATGGTGTTTGTGGGAAGATGCTGTCGAACTTCAGTGAGGAGGCTCCACCAGCTGTGCATAGGCACCGTTCTCAGAGCTGTGGTCTTCAGTTGTATTTTACTTTTTACTCCTCCCTTCCTTCTCTCTCTCCCTCCCTCCCTGTGCCTTTTTTGGGCTTATTATGACCCTTTGTGGAAGGCACTCACCCCCATGTCCCTGGCTTTCTACTTACTATCAGCTGGCTTGTTTGTTCTTTTTTTTTTTTTCCTTTAGCTTGCTTATTTATCTATCTATCTATCTATCTATCTATCTATCTATCTATCTATCTATCTATTTCCTGATTGTAACTCCCTCCCTCCTCTCCTCCCTGTCCTATTCTCCCTCCGTCCTTCCCCTCCCCCTCCACTATTCCTCCTCATTCGGTTTTTCAAGGGACAGGGTTTCTCTCTGTAACTCTGGCTGGCCTCGAACTCAAGAGAAATGGCTGCCTCTGCCTCCCTAATGCTGGCATTAAACGTGTGCGTCACTATACGCTGGTACAATTTGTTTTTCATTTGTATGTGTACTACCTTTTTATCCATTCATCTGTTGATGGACATCTGATTGGTTCCGTTTCCGTGCGGGTATTGTTCTAACTGCACACAATATGTTATATTAACTTAAGAATCCCTCAGGTACATATCCAAGAGCAGTGTGGCAGGATCATATATTAGTTCTATTTTCGACTTTGGAGGAGCCTCCAAACTGATTTCTACACAGCTCTGCAAGTCTATACTTTCTATCCTCCATGTGTATGAAAAGGTTCCTTTCCCCCAGATCCTGTCACCTGTGGTCAGTTATTTTCTTGATGACAGCTATTATACCTGGAGTGGTGTGGAATTTCAAAGCAGTTTTAATATGCGTTTCTCTGATTTCTAAGGTTGTTGAGCCGTTTTTTAAAAGTATTTATTGACTATTTGTATTTTTCTTGATAGCTGTTTCATAGCCTATATATAGATTGGATGAAATTTGTCTGCTTCATTATTTGAAATTCTTTATAGGTTGTTTGTATATTCTAGATATTAATACCTTTAACTGTAACTGGTTTTTTTCCCTTGGATTTTGTTGTTTTGGTTTTGGTTTTTTTCAAGACAGGGTTTCTCTTTGTAGCCTTGACTGTCCTCTGTTTGTCCTGGGCTCGCTTTATTATAGACCAGGCTGGACTTGAACTCACGAAGATTCGCCTGCTTCTGCCTTTTAAGTGCTAGGGATACAGGCTTGCCCCACCACTCTGGGCTGTTTTTGGTTTTATTTGAGACAATGTCTCACTAGATAGTCCTGGCCTAGAACTCATCAGGCTGACCTTCAACTTGAAGACCTACTCATCTCTGCTTCTCAGGTGCTGGGATGAAAGGCGTGCACAGCCACACTTGACCTAGCAAAGTATCTTTCCTCCTTTCTGTAGGCTGTACCTTTATTCTAACATTAGGGTTATTGTTTTGGTTGGTTTGGTTTTGTGTTTTTTTTTTTTTTTTTTACTTTTGCTTTGTTACAAGGTGGAAATGCCATTTTAACCTTATATTCAGAAATGACAGTTTTTAAGGTGAAAATAGTGAATCGGCTAGTGAATAGTATTGGCTAAAATTTTTTTAAGTGTTTTGAAATTTCTATAATGCATGTGATGTTTTGATGAGAGTCATCACCCGTTCTGCCCACCCCGGTTCCTCCCAACTCCATGTGCTTTTGTTAAAACCCACTGAGTCCACTTAGTGTAGGGTCACCTGCGAGAGCATGTGTGGCCTCTGGGATCACACCCTGAGGAAAACTCTCCTTCTGCCAGTCTCCATCATTCGCTTGCCAATACCTCCTCAACTAGGAGAGGGTTCCTCTTGAGTCCTTCCTTGCTGGGATTTTGGCTGCCTTGATCCTGTGCAAGGCTTGAGCATGTGGTCACAGCTGTGAGAAAATGTGTACAGCAGCCCTGTCATGCCAGGCAGCTGCGTTTTGCTGCAGATGTCTACTGCCTCTGCTTCTGCAGCTTTTCCACCCCCTCTTTGCAGGGATCCCTGAACCCTGGGGTCAGGGCCTGAGATGCGGATGTCCCATTTAGGCTTGAGCACTCCATAGTCTGTTATTCTGTGCATGCTGACCAGTTGTGGGCCTCTGCATTAACTGCCATCTACTGCAAAAAAAAAAAAGAAAAAGAAAACAAAAAGAAGCATCTCTGATGACGGTTGAACCATGATCTACAGGTGTTCAGCGCTTAGGGTGCAGTTTATTCCTATGTCCGTTTAGCAAGATAAGAGTATCTAGGTTCTTATGACTTGGGCAGCCATGGGTTCTTGAGCCCATTAATAGTGCCAGGTCATGAGTTTTGTTGTGTGGCGTGAGCCTTACATCCAATCAGAAAGTGATTGGTTATTCTTGTAACCTTCATTCCTCCATTTCACTAGTGTCCGTATCTTGCCAGGCTGTTTTTTTTGTTTGTTTGTTTTGTTTTGTTTTTTTTAGCTTTCAGGGCTCAGAGCTGTTTACTTTCTTCTCCCAGTAGAGAGAGACTGACTTCCAGGTCAGTACCAGCTTGATTTTTCCATGTTCTATGACTCAACTGTTTGTGGTGACTTTAGGGTCTTAGCATCAAATTCTGGGGGGTAACCAAGAAGACTGGCAATAGCCTATGATGTTTGGGGGCACCCCAAAAGGCATCCTATAGTATGAGGGTATAGGATGCCCTCAAAAAAGGTATCCCATACCTGGTGCTGGGCTTTTTTAAATAGTCTGTGGTATCTAGATGAGACATTGTCCCTCTGTTCTAGGACAGCTCCATTTGAACTCTGTACCGTCTGTGGAAACAACAGAGACCCCGCCTCAGAAACAAGTCCTGCAAGTTGTTCTCTGACTCCCTCTTCTTGCATCATGCACACACACAGTAATAAAAGATTATTTTTATAAAAAAAAAATCACCACCATTCTGCACAGAACAACGAAACAAAACGCTGTAACAGTTTCATCTCCATATTTGAAAAAGCAAGATAGTATTTTTCCACCCCCAAACGTGGTCTCCCTGTGTAGCCCACATTGGCTTTCCGTTCCACTTAGCTCTGTCTTCTTGTATTGGGGTTGCAAGTATGCGACATCTCCTTACTTTTTTTTTTAAGGTTTATTTCTTCTCTGTGTATGGGTATTTTGCCCGATGTATATCTTGCACCATGTGTCTATAGTTCTTGTCGCCTGACCTGGTTGTGTAGACAACTAGAAGGAACTTGGTGAACTCGTCGAAGTCAGTCTTGCTGCTGTGGAGCCGGGAACAGCACCAGAAGGTCGATGCTTAACGAAGCGAGGAAGCATCACACGCAGATGGACCTGTTTGCTGTGGGAAGGGGATAAGTTATGGCTGCCTGAGTAGGAGGGCGGTTGCTGCTTCCTGCTTCTCCCTCACTGAATCTCTGATGGCCGGATCTTCCACTATCCATACCTCCTCCTTCCTGCTCCCCCTCCTCGCCCCCAGTGTCACCCAGGCTGGCAGGGGATAAAAGTAGACCTCTTCCAGGAATGAGGGTACACAGGCAGGAACCTTGCTTAGGAGGCATGCTTTGTACTGTAGGGCTGTCTCTATAAACTCCTTTCCAGGCTGGATTTGATCTGTGAGGCTCTGCAGTGCTGCCTTATCACAGCAGTAGACACTTGTTGGGGCTCCTTTTGTAACCTGGCTAAGTAAACACACAGTTGAAGTGAATTATCCATTATCCGATCTGTTTCTCTAATTATGAGTAATGGAGTGTGAAGGGGACACATAATTAATCCCTGAAATCTTGTTTCCTGCAGCAGAGCCTCCTCTTGGTGATGGGGGAAGGGAGGCTGCTTCCAGCAGCAGCTCTGGTCCTATCTGAACGCTCTCACAACCCTGCAAGCGGAGGGTGTGACTCTTTCATGTATTTGTGAGAAATGACATCTGTGCACACCTCTGGGGGGGGGGACTGTAAAGCCGCCATTGTCACCTGAAGAGGACCCACAGTCAAGTGTAGTCAGCTGAGCCTGTTTGTTTTTAAGACTCCGTGCTGACTTTCACTGTTGGTTGTTAGATATGTCCTAGCCAGCTTCTTACATGTCCACCCTGGCCCTGCTGACCCACGGTTCTCTCTCAGAAAGGACAAGTGCAGCCTTCTATGTTGTGCTTGGCTCCTGCCTGACAAGTTGAGTCTGAGCTCTAAGGACCTCATCCTGGACAACAGAGTGATGTGCATCTCTCAGTAATTAAACCTGGTTATGTTTTCTGGCCAGCAGGCATCCCTGTTGCTCACTTCCAGTTCTGACAATTGTAACTGATGCCCAAGCTCCTATCTCTAGCCTCTGGGCTCCTGCCTGCGTGTGTTTCGTTGGCATTTTTAGCTATGCTGAACGAAAAGATGAAGAGTATATAATCTTGTCTTGTTCCCATCTGCTGCCACTGCCTCCTCCTCCTCCTTTATTTTACTTGTTCGTTTTGTTGTTTTCAAGAAAGAGTCTCTCTGTTTGTGTAGCCCTGGCTATAACTCACCCTGTAGACCAGACTGATCTTGATCTCTGAGATCCACCTCCTTCTGCCTCCCAAGAGTTGGGGTTAAAGGTGTGGTGCATGTCATTTTTATTATTTTTCACTTTTTAAAAAAGTTTAGGGCGAAGCAGGTCATGATGGCACATGCCTGTAATCCCAGCACTCAGGGATGCAGAGACAGGCATATCTCTGTGAGTTGGAGGCAAGCCAAGGCTACACAGAGAAAACCCTGTCTTGAAACACACACACACACACACACACACACACACACACACAGACACACAAAAGGTTAGCATGGCTAGGTATTGGTGGCACAGGCCTTTAATCCCAGCCCTTGGGAAGCAGAGGCAGGCAGATCTCTGAGTTTGAGGCCAGCCTGGTGAACAGAGTAAGGTCCAGGACACCCAGAGCTATACAGAGAAATCCTGTCTCAAGAAACAAACAAAAAACAAAAACAATAACAAAAACATTTAGGATGCTGGAGATGGTTCAACAGTTAGGAGTGTTGATTGCTCTTCCTGAGCTCCTGGGTTAGAATCACCCTCTTGTAACTCCAGTTCCCAGCGAGTTGGTACCTTCTTCTGGTCTCCATGAGCTCGGCATGGTGCATAGACATACACACAAGCAAAACAGCCATGTATGTAAAAGAAAAAAAATAAACCCAAAAAAAACATATAAAAGTTTAGGTTTATGTTATTATTATGAAAGGATCTTTTTAAAGGTAGTTTGTTTTTGGTTCAAAGAGATGCTTTTAAAATATACTTATTTGTATGTGTGTGCGTGCATGTATTGGATGCAATAGAAGGCAGATCCCAGAACGTTGTAGACCAACCTCCTGGAATGGCATGTCCTAGATAGTTGAGATACTATGTGAGATAGTCCCTTGTGTGGGAATCCCTCCATCCTTTGGAATGTGGTGATTAAGTGTGCCTTATTGCAATACTCTGCTAAATCCTGTCCCTTGTGTCACGACTAAAACCTCATCTATCTAGTCTTGTTGAATTCTTTCCTTGGTCCCAGCCTCTCTGTCTGCTGTCCTTAGTGGACACTCGTACCAACAATTTGTGCGTCATCACTGAGGCTGTAACAGCCGGTTAAGGTCGCCAGCAAACTTGTGCAGAGGGAGGGCTGCCTGCCACAGCTGGAGAGGACTTTGTGAGCCAGGAGTGGGTGTCACCCGGTCACTGAGATTCTCTGCAGCTAGGAAACTTGTATTTCAGATTGCGTCCAAGTATGATCAGCAGGCAGAGGAGGATCTGCGCAACTGGATAGAGGAGGTGACCGGGATGGGCATCGGCACCAACTTCCAGCTGGGCCTGAAGGACGGCATCATCCTCTGCGAGTAAGCAGCCCCCCGGTCCTTGCTGCTGTCCTGCTGCTCTCCACGGGCGTTGGTTTCTAGACATGGGCCTTGATACTCTACCACTGTGTTTAATACTTTCCTTTACTGACATCCAGGGAATCAGCTTAGTATTCTAGTCCTTGTTCTTGACCTATAAAGTGACTTTGTAATTTTGTTTTTAGACTCATAAACAAGCTACAGCCAGGCTCTGTGAAGAAAGTCAACGAGTCCTCACTAAACTGGCCTCAGGTAATTGTCGAGTGAGCAGCCTCTAACCCACCTTCTTCCTCCCCTCCCTTCTCTTCTCTCTGTTTCACCTTTCTCTTCTCCTCCCTTTGTTTCTCTACCTCTTTTTTTCTTCTT